>NC_088868.1:36475607-36508266 GCF_032884065.1 Artemia franciscana
GGAGGTTGCAGGAGACCTCTTGGAATGATGTAAAGAGGTAAGTTTTGAATATATTGTGATGGAGGAGCTTGTGCAGATGTATTGGCATCAGGTGGCTAAGTGTTGCTGTGAGTTGTTTGTAATAGTAGCAGTATTTGCTTATTAATTTAAAATTGTAACTGTTCCTAATCAATACATATTGATCTAAAGTTAGTAATTGTAGAACTTACACTGACTTCCTAGATACAATTAACTATTTGTACAGCCTTCTGATGGTTTCTCTATTAAATGATAAACTAACCTAAGACTTAAACGGGGAAGTCTTCTAAAGGTTTCCAGATGGAAATCTCAAACAGAGAGGCTTTCATGGAAGCATATAAATAACTATTTGTGCATCCTTCTGGCGGTTTCTCTATTAAATGACGAACTAACCTACAACTTAAATGTGGAAGCCTTCTGAAGGCTTCCAGCTGGAAACCCAAATGAGAAAGCCTTCAGCTAAACATACAATCAACTATTTGTGCAGCCTTCTGAAGATTTTATGATTAACTAACCTACAACTTAAATGGGGAAGCGGAAGCGTTCAGTAAGTTCCCAGCTGGAAACCCCAAATGAGGAAGCCTTCAGCTAAGAATATAATTAACTATTTGTGAAGCCTTCTGAAGATTTCACTATTAAATGATAAACTAACCTACAACTTAAATGAGGAAGCGTTCTGAAAGTTTCCAGCTGGAAACCCCAAATGGGAAAGCCTTCAGCTAAGAATATAATTAACTATTTGTGCAACCTTCTCAGGGTTTCACTATTAAATGATAACCTAACCTACAACTTATCGGGGAAGCCTTCTGAAGACTTCTAGTTGGAAACCCCAAATAGGGAAGCCTTCAGCGAAGCATATAATTAACGATTTGTGCAGCCTTCTGAAAATTTCATTATTAAATGATAAACTAACCTACAAGTTAAATAGGGAAGCCTTCAAAAGTTTCCAGCGGGTAACCCCAAATGGGAAAGCCTTCAGCTAAGCATATAATAAACTATTTGTGCAGCCTTCTTGTGGTTTCTCTATTGAATGACAAACTAACCTACAACTTAAATGGAGAAGCCTTGTGAAGGCTTCCAGCTGGAAACCTCAAATGGGGAAGCCTTCAGCGAAGCATATAATTACCGATTTGTGCAGCCTTATCAAGATTTCACAATTAAATGATAAACTAACCTACAACTTAGGTGGGGAAGCCTTCTGAAAGTTTCCTGCTGGAAACCCCAAATGGAGAAGCCTTCAGCGAAGTATATAATTAACTATTTGTGGAGCCTTCTGGCGGTTTCTCTATTTAATGACAAACTAACCTACAACTTAAATGGGAAATCCTTCTTAAGGCTTCCAGCTGGAAACCCCAAATGGTGGGGCCTTCAGCTAGGCATATAATTAACTATTTGTGCAGCCTTCTGAAAATGTCACTATTAAATGATAAAATAACCTACAACTTAAATAGGGAATCATTTTTAAAGTTTCCAGATGGAAACCCCAAATGGGGAAGCCTTAAGCTACGAATATAATGAACTATTTGTGCAGTCTTCTGAGGGTTAAACTATTAAATGATACACAAACCTACAACTTAAATGGGGAAGCCTTCTGAAGGGTTCAATCTGGAAACCCCACATGGGGAAGCCTTCAGCAAAGCATATAATTAACGATTTGTGCAGCCTTCTGAGGATTTCATTATGAAATGATAAACTAACATACAACTTAAACAGAGAAGTCTTCTGAAAGTTTCCAGCTGGAAACCCCAAACGGGAAAGCCTTCAGCTAAGAATATCATTAACTATTTGTGCAGCCTTCTGATGGTTCCACTATTAAATGATAAACTAACCTACAACGTAAATGGGGAAGCCTTCTGAAAGTTTCCAGCTGGAAACCCCAAATGGAGAAGCCTTCAACTAAGCATATAATTAACTATTTCTGCAGCGTTCTGAGAGTTTCGCTGTTAAATGATAAACTAACCTACAACTTAAATAGGGAGGCCTTCCGAAGGCTTCTAGCTGGAAACCTCAAATGGTGAAGGCTTCAGCGAAGCATATAATTAACGATTTGTGCAGCCTTCTGAAGATTTCACTATTAAATCCTAAATTAAATGTGGCTTGGCTTTAAAGCATGTGGCCAAAATTTCACATTCCTAAATTAAATTTGGCTTGGCTCTAAAGCGAATGGCCAAAGCTTTCCATTACAAAATCCTAAATTAAATGTGACTTGGCTCTAAAACATGTGGCCGAAGCTTCCCATACCTAAATCCTAAATTAAGTATGGCGAGGCTTTAAAGCATGTGACCAAAGCTTCCCATTCCTAAATCATAAATTAAACATGGCTTGGCTCTAAAGCATCTGGACAAAACTTCCCATTCCTAAATTAAATATGACTTGGCTCTAAAGCATGTGACTAAAATTTGCCATTCCTAAATTCCTAAATTCAATGTGGCTTGGCCCTAAAGCATGTGGCCAAACCTTTCCATTCCTAAATTCTAAATTGACACGTGCTAAGGATAGGAAGATTTAAATAGGAGAGGAAATAAGACTTCTTCCTGAAAAAAAGTGAGTGGCTGTCCTTGAATGGTAGTTTTCGTTGTCTTCAGTTTTTTGTGGAATTTTTCAGGGGCATTTAAAAAATTAAATTGTCAAGATTATCCGGTATTATTTTCAACAGGAATGCGGTTGAATTCTATGGCAAGTGGCTGTAAAGTTGCCGAAGCCTCCTATCAAATACAATAAATGGTCAAGTAACTATTAGTTATCAATGAACTTAATAACTAATGCAATCTTTTATACACATCTCGACCAAAAAAAGCTTTAAAAAGCAAACTAACCTATAAAAAAGATGTGTGTGCTACCGGGGTAGGAGGAGTTCAATGAGATAGTCAAACAGAGCTTCTTTTTAAAAAAAATGAGAATGTTGGAATTGTAGTTACCTGTTTGTTCTGGCTTTTGCTCCCCCTTTTAAGCAGACTAAAATTAGATTTGTTAAACTCTACTGTGTTTGTTTTTTTGTTTTTTTCAAGGAGGGTGAATTGGATCAACGAGACACTTGAGGGGGCGGGGGCAAAAGCTTTCAATCAAATATAATTAATATTTAATCAACTTAATACGTTACTCATTGAGCTAATAATTTTGCTCTCTACAGGCTTTCCCATTAATAACCAAATATTTTAACGGAAACGTTTTTAATTATAATTGATTTAATCTTTTGTTTTATCTTTGATGGTTAAAATGGCTTTAGTTTCTGTCTGTGCTTTCTATTCACAGTGCTAAGTGTGCCATTGGGCATGTACATCGCTGTTCTAGTAAAAACAAGAAGCTAAATTGATTGTTTAAAGCTCGAATATGAACGTTCGCAAACAAAAGAACGCTAACATGAACTACAAATCGAAAGTTTTCACTGACGTTGTTTGTTTTTTTTGGAGATTTCAGAGAATTTTTATGCAGGGAAATAAAGGGAAATCTCGGACATGGTAGATATACTGAATCACGTACCTGTAAATCTTTCGAGGAGGCCAAAACGTTTTGAAGTTCGTCCCAGATTTGTTATGCAATGGAAAGGGCTTCTTCCAATGGTCTGCCTCGCTCAGATGTAGCATTTAAAACATTGTCCCAGAGTTTTGAGAGTTTATCCATCTTTCCCTTGATATCTTCAAGAAAAAATAAAATATATAATGTGGTGAATATAATGTATAATGTGATTGTCATATTGACAAAAATCACATATTTATGTCATAAAGACCCGTATAACCCTGCTATTACTATTATGGCTAATTAGTCACGGTTATTTTACATTAATATAAAGATATCATAAGCAAAGTAACTTTGTAATGAATTTCATGGCAAGGTAAAAGTAAACTAGGAAAACAATCGTTTTTATTGTTATGATACTTTCCGTAATTTAAGATACTTTCACCATAAAATATGGTTTAATATGCTATGGTAAAATATATTGGAAATGTGTTTTGGTTTATGACAGTCATAGGCATATAAAATCCCAAAATTTAAAAAACGCACAAGTCAATGTTGGGGGAGGAGGAGAAGAACTAATGAATTTTTAATATATAATCCATATATATAGAATATATATCGACAATACATTTAGTCAACTTCAAGATTTAAAATATATCCCGAACTCAACCTCAATCTCATGGTAAGGAAAACACTGAAAAAACAAACATATAGTCAATACCAAATTATCAAAAACCAATGCAAAAGGTAATTTGACGACTATATCATATTCTGAAATATATATATATATATATATATATATATATATATATATATATATATATATATATATATATATATATATATATATATATATATATATATATATATATATATATATATATATATATATATATATATATATATATATATATATATATGGCATGAATCATCCCCTCAAGACTAGAGGAGACCGGACACTCCAAAAAGGGATATTCAAAGGACCAAATATATGACGTTTTGGGTATTTCACTCAGTTTTGCCCCAGAAAGTAGCGAAGGAGAAGGGAGGGATAAAAAACCAGATTTAGAAGAAATTATTCAAATCTTCCTTTCTGTTTCTTTAAAAAATATCCGTTTCCTCATCTTAGGATATTTTTTGTATCCTCGTTATACGCAGAAATGGATAAAATTATATAAATCATGTCAAAATAGTCTTAAATGCAGCAAACTTGTTTAGTAAGTTGCAGCCGCTACCCGCGTCTCTGTATCTGTTCACAAATGGCATAAAACCAACTATTGTCTCTTTGCATTAAGCCTTCTATTGTGGTGGCCCTCTCTCCCCGTGCTCTTTGGTACAACTGCCAAAGAAATTAAAATTCACAAGAAATTACACTCAACACTCAAGATTCCCTACACTCAAGATTCAAATTTCTTTTCTTCCTCTCTACTTATTACTTATTTAACCAAGAAAATAATTTATTTATTATAATTATTATGTCATACTTTATTACATTATTATATTAATTATATTAAAAATCACTTATTTCAATTATTTATTTACTTATTTAATATTGAAAGAAAAGAATGTCTTCAAAGAAAAGTAACTCAATTTTAGATACAAAAGACCTCCATATGCAGTTGTGTGGTTTTTGGTAATTAAAATAATTTTGTTTAGCACCAAAAGGCTTAAGTAGGTACAACTTCTCTCTGAAGGTGTAGTTGTCGTGTAGTTTTGAAGGTGTAAGTTTAAAGGTAGCTCAATTGCATTCGAGCTATACTCTCAGCCTTGAGTTACCTAATATTTTGTATATATTGGTTATATTAAAAGAACCTTGAACCTTGTCTTGGGGATCACTAGATATTTATTTTCATGGGTCAGTCTAGGAAAACAGGCAAAAACGTGATTATCTCCAAAAGAGAAACAATCATAATTTTTAACCCTACAAGAGAAAAATCTGACAATGTTGCGGTTTTCAGAAATGAATAGACCTAAGATGAGTCCAAGCGGCCAAAAATATTTTCACTTTGATGTCCTTGGTATAATTGTTAAAGATTCTTGATGTCTTTGGTAATTCAATAATAAAGCGCAAACGGCATATGGACTCGACCCAAAATATTAACCTTAAGAGATCAAAATAACTCTAAAATTCTTTTCTATTTACCATTTTTAGTATTTCAAACCCGAAATTGCCAAAAAATTAAATATAGTCGGGAGATTAACCAGATCATTCACATTGCCAAAAATAGTCCCTAGTCCACACATTCATATTTACTAGCGATAAAATAGTATGGACTGAAGTTTCACATGGACTTCAGTCCGACATCGCTACAATGTCAGTTCTCGGGAATAAAACGTTCTCATATCTGATTGATAAGACTCTAAAATGTGATAAGTACGGAATTGATAGGACTGATTTCTCAGAATTCACCCCTGTATGCATGGTAGGACAGTCAAACAGTTCGTGGTAACGAACTGTAGTAAGGAGCGATCCGGCTCAATAGGAACCAAAACTCTAAAAAATTGAATTTTGATATCAATAGCTACATCAAAAGAATCGCATTTTAATGCTGATTTTAAATATATAAGTTTCATCAAGTTTAGTCTTAGCCATCAAAAGTTACGAGCCTGAGAAAATTTGCCTTATTTAGGAAAATAGGGGGAAATACCCCCTAAAAGTTGTAGGATCTTAACGAAAATGACACCATCAGATTCAGCGTATCAGAGAACCCTCCTGTAGAAGTTTCAAGCTCCTATCTACAAAAATGTGGAATTTTGCATTTTTTGCCTGAAGACAAATCACGGGTGCGTTTTTATTTGTTTGTTTTTTTTTTGTCTTTTTTTTTTTGTTTTTTTTCCAGGGGTCATCGTATCGACCAAGTGGTCCTAGAATGTCGCAAGAGGGCTCATTCTAACGGAAATGAAAAGTTCTAGTGCCCTTTTTAAGTGACCAAAAAAATTGGAGGGCATCTAGGCCCCCTCCCACGCTCATTTTTTTCCCAAAGTCAACGGATCAAGATTTTGAGATAGCCATTTTGTTTAGCATAGTCGAAAATCATAATAACTATGTTTTTGGGGATGACTTACACCCCCACAGTCCCTGGGGGAGGGGTTGCAAGTTACAAACTTCAACCAGTGTTTACATATAATAATGGTTATTGGGAAGTGTACAGACGTTTTCAGGGGGATTTTTTTTTGGTTTTGGGGGTAGGGTTGAGGGAGGGGGCTATGTGGGAGGATCTTTCCTTGGAGAAATATGCCATGGGGGAAAAAATTCAATGAAAAGGGCGCAGGATTTTCTAGCATTACTATAAAAAAACAATGAAAAAATAAACATGAAAACGTTTTTTCAAATAAAAGTAAGGAATAGCATTGAAATTTAAAACGAACAGAGATTATTACGCATATGAGGGGTTCTAAAAATACTTTAGCATAAAGAGCGAGGTATTTAGGAGGAGATAAATACCTCGCTCTTTATGCTAAAATATTTTTAGTGATTTCAACTATTTACTCTACGGCCTTTTTGATTCAGGGGTCATTCTTAAAGAATTGGGACAAAACTTACGATTTAGTGTAAAGAGCGAGGTATTAACGAGGGTACAAATCCCCTCGTGCACATAATAAAAATATAAGAATATAAAAGTTTGTTACGTAAGTTAATTCTTAAGTTACGTATATTTTTTACTAATAAAAACGTTCGTTTAATATTAAAAGTTCTAGTAGCCTTTTTAAGTAACCGAAAAATTGGAGGGCAGCTAGGCCTCCTTCCCCACCCCTTATTTCTCAAAATCGTCTGATCAAAACTAAGAGAAAGCCATTTAGCCAAAAAAAAATTAATATACTAATTTCATTTCAATAATTTTTGTGCGGAGAGCCAAAATCAAACATGCATTAATTCAAAAACGTTCAGAAATTAAATAAAAAAAAACTAGTTTTTTTAACTGAAATTAAGGAGCGACATTAAAACTTAAAACGAACAGAAATTACTGCGTATATTAAATGGGTTGTCCCCTCCGCAGTCCCACGCTCTTTACGCTAAAGTTTTTAATTGTTTTAAAAAGTAGAATTGTGGCAAATAGTCAAACTTTAGCGTAAAGAGCGTGGGACTGCGGAGGGGACAACCCATTTAATATACAGAGTAATTTCTGTTCGTTTTAAGTTTTAATGTCGCTCCTTACTTTCAGTTAAAAAAACTAGTTTTTTTTTTATTTAATATGAAAATAGAAGCATTGTCTCAATAATTCAACTTACTTTTAAAGGGTCCAAAGGGCCTATATATTTATAAAGGTCCACGGGCCCTATTATTTTCTAAAGAGTCCACGGGCCGTAATAGTCTAATTAGGGACCCAATCCTGTAGATAGATAATCCATAGAAAATATACTATTTGTCAAAAAAGCACTTTTTTGATTTGGGAAACCTAAACATTTAGAGACACCTAAAAGCTAAAATGAAATAGGGATCCTTCGGTTTGAAGCTGATCGTCACCAGCTACAAAATAAAGTCTTAATCTATACGTTACTATCTACTAACAAGAGCTAAGAGCCCATATGGCACTTGTGACGAGGCAAGAACAGCTAAGAGCCAAAAGCTCATATGGTATGAGCTCAACAAAATCCTAAGAATCAATTGATTGATTTAAAAGGAAAATCAGGGGCTTAATGCCAGTCAGGATTTAAAATAAGAGCTCTGAGACATGAATTCTTTCTAAATATCAAATTTTATTAAGATCCGATCACCTATTCGCAAGATAAAAGTACCCTAGTTTTTACGTTTTCCAAGAATTCCAGTTTCCCCCTCCAACTCCCCCCAATGTCACAGAACCTGGTCGGAATTTAAACTAGAGCTTTAAAGCAGAAGATCCTTCTAAATAACAAATTTCATTAAGATCTGGTCACCCTTTCGTAAGTTACAAATACCTCAATTTTCAAGACTTCTGCTAATTTTTCCCACCAAGTTTCATCCCGATCCCTCCAATCTAAGCGTTTTCCATGATTTTAGGTTCCCCCACCCCAAACTCCCCCCAATGTCACCAGATCCGGTCGGGATTTCAATTAAAAGCTTTGAGACACGATATCCTTCTAAATCTCAAATTTCATTGAGATCCGATCACCCGTTCGTAAGTTAAAAGTACCTCATTTTTCTAATTTCAAAAAATTACCCCCCCCCCCCCAAATACCACAAAGAGAGCGGATCCGTTCCGGTTATGTCAATCATGTATCTAGGACTTGTGCTTATTTTTCCCACCAAGTTTCATCTCGATCCCTCAACTCTAAGTGTTTTCCAAGATTTTAGGTTTCCCCCTCCCAACTCCCTTCCCCCCCCCCCCGATGTCACCAGATCCGATCGGTATTCGAAATCAGAGCTCTGAGACACGATGTCTTTCTAAATATCAAATTTAATTGAGATCCAATCACCCGTTCGTAAGTTAAAAATACCTCATTTTTTTCAATTTTTCAGGATTAACCCCCCCCCCAACTACACCAAAGAGAGTGGATCCGTTCCGGTGATGTCCATCATGTATCTAGGACTTGTGCTTATTTTTCCCACCAAGTTTCATCCCGATCCCTCCACTCTAAGTGTTTTCCAGGATTTTAGGTTTCCTCCTCCCAAATCCCCCAATGTCGCCAAACCCGGTCGAGATTTAAAAAAACAGCTATAAGACACGATATCCTTCCAAACATCAAATTTCATTAAGATCTAATCAACCGTTCGTAAGTTAAAAATACTTCAATTTTTCAATTTTTTTCGAATTAACGGGGCCCCCCACTCCCCCCCAGAGGTTCAAATCGGGAAAGGGACTATTTCTAACATAATCTGGTCCAGTCCCTGATACGCCAGCCAAATTTCATCGTTCTAGCTTACCTGGAAGTGCCTAAAGTAGCAAAACTGGGACCGACAGACCGACAGAATTTGCGATTGGTATATGTCACTTGGTTAATACCAAGTGCTATAAAAATGAACTAGTTCATATATCAATATGGATTGAGGCTCATATTTCAGTTTTTTATTCTTTGTTCTTACTATATTCCAGTTTCAACAACATAATTATATTTTTTTCATATTTCTTTTTATCAATTCCGTTTTTTTTATATATATAAATTGCTCAGAAAGTTCCTTGAAAAACGAAATCGGACGACTCCTCAGACTTCTTAGAAAAGCAAATTCCAAAGTAAGACGGACCAAGCAATGAAATAACCACTAAACGAAATGAAAGTTAAGTTGAACTACAACTACTACTAGCAACCAGTGTAGTGCTAAACCACCTAGGGCCAACATAGCTACCATACTCCTCCACCCCTGCCTATTCGAAGCTTCACTCTTCACCTTCTCCCTTTAACTTATATATATATGTATGTTCTCATTAATACTAAAACATACTAACCCACATAGTGGTCAGTGATGTAGGCCACTTTATCTGCCAAACCACAGGCCTCTTTGTCACCGACAAGGATCATAAGAGCGGAAGCAGTATCTGAAAGTGTCTCAAAGCCCGGTGTTTTTGCCACGATCTCTTCGTGCAATAGATTGTGTTCCTAAGTCGCGTTCGAAACTTTTGACTTCATCGGTAGGTTAGCACTTCCAAGTCCCTAATTTTCTTCTCATTTTTATCCAACCATTCCATTATAGGAGATAATGGATCCTGGAAGGGATAGAAATAACTTACTCTATGACGCAGAAAATAGGCAGAGGAGGATGAGGTAAGTTTTTAAATTACCTTTTATATTACATATAGTTTATTATATTATTTTTGTCCATATCCCTAATTTTCTTCCCATTTTTGTCCAACTATTCCATAAAAGAAGATAGTTGATCCTGGTAGATAGATTATTTCAAGACATGAAAAAGGGAAGAGGGGAGGGAGAGTAAGGAATCCTTACTAAGGATGGTGAGGAGGGCGAGGGAGAGGAGGGTTATTTTTTATAGTAAGAAACCTATAACAAGAAACTGAAGCTACGCAAAGGTCAGAAGTGTACGGACAATTTAAAATGGTGAATCTAATACGAAAGTCTTGAGTTAGTCAGATATGCATGTGAAAAGGAAAATAAATAAGATTCTTGTTTCCAATGAATTTTGTGACACTTAACACTGCGTCGAAACAAAAACGTTCCAGTTGACCATAAAATATATTTAATTCCTCTCTCAACGCAATTTCAAGTCCCCTTGCCCCTCCCTCGGGCAACTCTCTTACTCTAAACAAAAGTCTCTGCTTCATCCCCCTAAATGTTGCAGATATAGTTTTTTGGATAGCCTGGATGCAAACAGTGCCTTTTGATTTAGCTCCACCCTCTACCCCAATTAATAGTTAGATGTCCACTTTCAAACAATTGGGGGAGCGGAGGCTTTTTCAATTTTTTTAACAAAGATAAAAATAAGGTATTTTTCATTAGTCTAGCGGGGAGGGGCTTTTTTACATATATATATATTTTTTTTTAATAAGACAAAAGAAAATAACCAAACTCTAAGGGACACAATTGCAACTATAGGGTTGGAGTAATTTTTCAATAGAAAATTGGCTTCAAAAAAAATTCTAGCCTATAGAGGACTATGGTTACTAATACAATGCAGTTAGTGGCATTTCAACATACAGTTCAGTATTCACTAAAGATGTGCTACATGCTCCAACGTAGGGCTGCGATTCCAAACGTAGGGCACAGGCCCAACCCATACGAGAGTACAGGGTAGTAACAAGAGTCCCTCCTTCTAGGTGAAATTTTCACCAATAATTTGTTAGCAGGAATTAAAAATATGGTCTCTGTTTCGACCAGCAAAATAAAAAAAATAAGTTATATTCAATATTTGTGGCTTATAGAATAAACATCAAGCAATAAAAGTTACGTTTTTAGAATTAGAAGAAATTCAGCTTTCTATTAATGTCAATAAAACTGAAAGAATGAAAGGATATATATGTCAAAATAGGATAATAGGTTTTTCCAAAAAGAGGTCTTTCTAGATAAGTCAATAAACTAATAATTTCAAGTGTTGGATCCTAAATAATTCTAATAATGCAAATATTGAAGCATAGCTTAGAATTTTAGCTATTCATTGATATATATAGTTCTTCTCAATTCCTTTTTGGTAACAAGATGTGAGGGTTTAGTTTTACATGATTTTGTTCAATTGGATACAGGTTTTTTAACCTATGCAGAAAAATTGCACCTAACACATTTTTATGCAGTGTTGCTAAACTTTACCCCCAACCCCTATCCCCCCAATAATATAACTGAAAAACACCCAACTATATAACTGAATCATGGGCAGGATATGCACCCTTCGGCAGACTATACTTTACAGCCCTAATTCTGAAAACAACCATATAGCGATCCCGTGCACCCTTCGGATGACTATACTTTATACCATTAATTCTGAAAGTCACATTTTCATGTAATTGACGTTACATTCATATTCATTTAAAGAACAGAAAGATACATGACAATATTGCAATGACATCATACATTGAGTAAAAGTATTGTATTCAGACAATATTTTTCATTGGTACAAAATAATAAGCCATTAGTACGTCTCGATGAAGACCTGAAAAAATATACCAAGTTAATGACGTTTTAACCTTCCTTCAGGTGAAAAGATGCAAAATTTTGAATAAAAAAAAAAAATTTGTCCCAACAAAGGCATCAGGATTTTCGAAATGCATAGATTGGGTAGAGCCGAAAATTATTTGGGTACCATTGCTCTAAATAACTAAGATTAACAAGTCCAAACATGTAGATCAGAGTGTGGCTGTAAGAGTGGCTATAGAGATAAAAGTCCTTAGGATAAATTAAAAACAAAACCAACCTTTAAAAAAAACTAAAATAAAAAAGGGCCTATCGAATAGCCATTCAATTTCTGGTGTTTTTATTCAGTTGCCCTTTCATTGTTGCATGGAGAGGGCTACCCTTCCATTCGATTTGAATAAATAACTTGAATTTACTCATCTGGATCCTGTTATAATCTAGCTAAAAAGATTAAACATAGCTACTAACTCTTCCCTCTTTTCGTCTTCTTCTTTTTTTGGGGGGGGGATCTGTCGACGCCAATTTGTGACCCATATCCAAAAGACCTGACATAGCATACTGTCTACAGAATATCAAGAAAAGCATGAAAAAAAAACTTACCAAGAATTACTTAGCCACACTCATAGCAGTGTTTAGGGCCTGCATTCTTACATCAGCCATCTGGCTCATAACGTCAAATCTGGCTACTTGCTCTTGCATCCTTTCTTCCAAATCTTTTTTTCTCTTTTGGTTCAAGTTTCGAGGCTAGGTCGTGACCCATATCCAAAAGAGCGGACATGCTGTGTTGCCAATTGAATAAACATTTCATTAAAAATTTCTGCTCTAGAAGATCTGCTTTGACAACTTTGTAATCAGCTGATGGGGTTTTTTATTGGTGACTATTTCTTCGATGTCAGATAGCCATTTGGCAAGACTGTCTAAAGCTTCCCTGAACTTACCAGATTGAAGGAGACCTTCATCCAATTTTCTCTCTCGTTCGAAAAACTAAAAAGAAAAATTGTTTAAAAATCAGACGGTCCTGCATTATAATGGACTAAGTTCCAAAAAAATAGGTTTGAGATAATCGCAGCAAGCAACATCCAAAGCTAAGTGAAAAGAATAAAATCTATTATTCTTAGTTATAGTTCCGGTTGTAGTTTCTTATACATACCAGCAACAAAGCTTGTCAGATGAGAGGCATAAAAAATACACACAAAAAAAAACATAGAATACTTAAATCTGAAATACAACGAACTAGCCGGCGTTACTCGGGAATCCCTAGCAATTATTTGGCATGTTTTAGGTATGACATATGGTACTCTTTATCACTTTACCGCCAATGCACCCTCCTTCCCCAAACAATCTCCCCCTTGCCCATGTTTATTAGATAATACTACTTTCCAGTATTTCCTACTCCAAAAACAATACGTTAAGAAAAAAAAAAAACCTACTACGCGGCAGACGATGTAACAAATACGCTAGCGAGCATCTAGCGATAAACACAAAAACAATCTAGTATAAATTACTTCAGGATATGCGATCCAAGAGCAAGAATGCTCAAATTCGTGCCCCAACATGAAATGACAAAAAGAACTTATATTTAATCAAATTTGAGATCCTGTAATTGAATGGTTTCTTTGAGAACCCTCGGCCTTAAAGCGTAATTATATCGAGTTACATACAGAAGGCCAGAGGAAGGGGGGATACTCAGAAAAAGATTGATGCAAAAACACAATAAAATGAAATTTCATTAAGATTGATTTATTTTAGCAGTAAATTAACAAGCACAATAAATAAAGGAAGGAAAATTTTTAAGGGACGATGGACTTACCTAGGAAAGAATCCAAGCCAACCATTTAATAAAAAAAGTACTTCCATATAACTTTTCCCATATTTGTAAAAATATAAGAAATAGTGAAATGAAAACGAATTTAGATTGAATAAATTTATAATTAAATTAAATAAAAGCATTGAGAACCGGTAAAGCTTCAATAATACTGATAAAATGATAGAAAAAAATTATAAATTTAAAAAGATAAAAATCATAAACGCTATAAAATAAAAGAAAGAAACCCTCCTTCCTAATCTATTATGTTTTCAGATAAGTATAATATAATATTTCAAGCACAAACAGAAGACAGGGTGATGCTTGGATACGGAGTTGCCCAAGGTGTTGCTCGAGATGTGCGAGCTGTCTTCTCACCTCAGATGGCAACTAGTTTGGACTTTTTTGGGACTTAATTTGGACAAGGAGATTTGGACTTCTAATTTTTCACAGGTGCAAAGATTGCGAGTCAAATAATAATTAATTGATTTAATCTCTTATTTGGGGCTTCATTGAAATTGACCAGGTTTTCAATTATACGAATACAATGGCGTAACCTTGTCAAAATCTTTAGGAAGGGGGGCAAAGTTGGAGCCAATATTTCCAAATCAAGTGAAGAGGACAAAAAATGAACCAAATAGTACCAAAAAGGTAAAGATATACCTGTTTCTGCAGATACTTAAATTATGCAAGCTTATCTTAGTTTTGATAAGATTTTCAAAAAACTGGATTTTAGAAGGGGGGGGGGGGGTAAACTGGGTTCTAGGGGGCAAACCGAGATATGGGAGCGGCAAATCTGGGTTTTAGCTTCGAACGGCCTGAAAAATGGTATTTTTCAAAATCTAGGCCGGGGGCATAAAAAACTAGGAAGGGAAAGCTTCCCGCTTCCAAGTAACACTCCTGAAGAAAGATGAATTCACCTTAGCCTTTTATGTGTTCCATTTCTCATTAATATTCTCTATATCACCTTCCAACTTAGTAGTGGTTACGCCTGGTGTTGCAGATTGAACTAATCCCTGACCAGTGTTGGCTTCCAGGACGGTTTCTTCCAATGGGTTTCTCAGCTTCTCACAGAACTCCTAAAATATTATTTAAAATTATAAAGAAAAAATTATTCCTTAAATCGTGTAAATAAGGATACT
The DNA here is from genome assembly GCF_032884065.1 of Artemia franciscana. Lineage (NCBI taxonomy): Eukaryota > Metazoa > Arthropoda > Branchiopoda > Anostraca > Artemiidae > Artemia > Artemia franciscana. The sequence continues at coordinate 36,490,521 of NC_088868.1, forward strand.
TCTACCAATTCAAGATTTATATTCCCTGTATATGTTTTTGATATGTTATTGTCTTTGAGCTCAAGCGGCTTTAATTTATCAACTTAAGGAGTTAGCCATCATTAAGAGATACAGTTTATATATCGACCGAATTATATTTTGGAGTTTCTAGCGTACGTTTTTATATATATAAAAAAAAAAAAAAAAAAAAAAAAAAAAAAAAAAAAAAAAAAAAAAAAAAACCTACAAGAAACCAAATAACGAGGGTAAATTTTCGTCTAGTGGAGAAGAAGCGCGATGAAAAGACAAAGCAAATATTTATGCAAGAACCTCTGTGCTAAAAAAAACGGTTAATGAGACAGGGATCATGTTTACTTTGCATTCCCCTCTCCTCCCTCATTATTATAACAACAAAATAAAAAGGTTTCTTGGAAATGAGAGAATTTTACCAATTTTGAGTAAGTTTAGATTATACTCTAGGGAAACGTCTAAAGGAGGTTTGAGAGGGTCAATTATATTGACCAAAAGCTTCCGTCAATGGATTGACTCAAGTCTATGAACCTATTTGACGCTTAGGTCAAGCGTTGACTGTGACTGATAGAAAGTTTGAATGACTGAATCATTGTGACCAGACACAGTGTGTTAGATTAGCTTCAATCGAGATTCAAGGGTTTGATTGAAGATTCGATTGAAGCTTGAAGCAAAACTTTCAAGACAACCTTCAAAAGCACACATCAATCGATTAACGGAAACTTTTGATCAAAATGATTGACCATCTAGGGCCTCATCAAGTAATGTCATAACTTCCAGCTTGGTGAATAGATGTTACCCATGAAACTAACCTGAAACTATTATTATCCATGATCTCTAGAATAGTAGCAAACCCACGTGTTTCACAGGAAATATAAAAATGAAACATTTCCGTGACCTTTAATTTTACAGTCATCAATTTTTAGGACAATTTTATTATAAATTTTTATATTTTATTTTGAACTTTACCTTTTTTGAAATACCAAACTAAACTTTATGATCAATATAAATTTTACCGTATTTTTAATGCAACTATTTTGATTTCACCTGAGATATCGATTTAGGTCTGTCAAATCGATTGCTCCCCTTCTCCAATCTCGCTCGAAATATTTGGTGAGATAATTTTAGTGTAAACTTGTACGAAAAAAGACGAAATTCATACTAGATCAGTTATACTTTCAAAATGTGAATAATTGGCTATCAATAGATCACCCACAGGTTATAGTTTTTTTTGCTAACAAAAACCATGGACAGAATTAATTTAAAATTCAAAATTTGAAAATTTTTCTTTTTTTCAACTTTTCTCAATTCATCATCAATGTAACAATGTATATGCGTTATTATATCACGTACACCGTACATAACATCACATATAACATACATATAAATATGCAAAATGTATTTTATATTCTTCTACGAGCGTTTCCAATCGATTAACTTAAATTGGGTGAAATCTTAGAGTAACTGTCTTTTTTTCATGACTTATTAACTAGCTTAAAATTTCTCACGTTTTTTTCTATATTTATCCATTGTGATACAGGAAAGAAATAAGAAGAATAATAAAAGAATAACGGTAAAAGCATGAAATAAAAAAATCTGTTCATCCCTTCTCGATATGTTCCCAAGATATAAATAGTATCTAGCCGAACTTGTCAAATATTTTGGCTGAATGATTTCTCAATTAGTTCACACATTTATCAACAGGTATTCCCCTAAACTCTTTGGTGAGCATTTGAAAAAATTTATACGGGTTATGATCTCAGACTTCAAAGTAACCAACAGTCCCTCTAAATCGGATACTATATTATCCATTACAAGCAATGATTTATCCCCCCCCCCTTCCCCATTCTCTCTGGAGGCCAAAAGACGACAAAAAATCCAAAATTTCAAATCAATGCCCAAATTCCTACTTCAGTTATGTTTTCCACTTTCCCATCTAAAAATTCCCACTTTTGTTATTTTTTCCACTTACCCGCTTACAATTTCCAACTTCCCACTCACAATTTTCCACTTTTGTCATCTTTTCATTGTAATACACCAAAAAACTAAAAATGAGAAAAAACAAGAGAAAATTATTAAATAAGAACATCTGTTCATACCTTGAATTCAGCTTGTTGCTGCCTGATCAGCTTTAAACAGCTTTAAACTTCACCTCTTCATTGGAAGACTCTTCAATATTGATCAAAACCTTATCCAACAGTCCATAGAAACTTTCCAATTTCCCGAGAACTCTTTCCAATTCATCATTACGAGCTTTCGATCTCTCTTCCAGCTTGAGTATATGCTTTTCCATATTCGTAATCTGATCTGTACTTGATTGAATATCTCTTCCCTGTTTTGTCAGTTTCTCACTTGCGCTGCGAGTCTCCTCAAGATGGTCATGGTACTGCTGCAACCGAGCGAAAAAGTCAGCCACCTGATCCAGCTGTGTTTGAACAACTGGCAATAACCGAGCCGGTGCTTCCATACTGTCAAATTCTTGCTCCAATGAAGATAGATCAACTGTGACAGATTTGAGCACCTCCTATAAAACAATTAATAAGTATCACATTTTTTCTCTAAACAAAAGGCTGTTTTCCTTGAAGACTCACAAAAGGGGTTCCCGGTGACAGATACTGACGGTATCATTTCCGGTAGGCCAATGCCTTGTAGATAAAGCAAAGAAAAAGCACTGGGCTGTTTACACCATTTTGGCCTCGTTGTGCAACACAGATATACAACCAGAACACAAACAGGGCTGTCTTCAGTGACAAAATTGGTTTTCGCAAACCGCAGCAAAGATTCTGAAGACCACTTAAACTTTCTAAAGCTGCTTTCGTTTTAAATCAGTGGAGACACGATGCTCAACTCTCTCTTTTCAGAATTCTTTTAAACTTTCCTTAAGGGCCCAACACACGTAACTTTTTCAGGAACAGAACTCACCAGCTCAGTGGGCAAACGATAGTGGTACAAAAATAATGCCCTTTTCGCGAGATATTCAAGTCTAAACATCATGGAGATCAATAGTCAACTGTAGGTTATCATTAGTTGCATGATTGATCTCAACTTACTATTTAGCTCTTTTATCATTATTATTAAGTTCCTTCATGATTGAAATTTTTATTCTTTTTAATTTTTTATTTCATTTAGAAAATTTCATTAAATTTTAAGGTTTTTCCTTATTAAATTATGAAGTTCTTTGATTATTAACTGTTAATTACTATTAGTATTTAATTCTTTGATTTTTCTGCTGAAGAGAAGGATTTTTGCTGCTGAGGATTGAAGACTTTTTTTTATAATCATGATGAAATTTGGCACTATCTTTGTAAGCTGACAATGAATATTAGAAAATTTTTCAAGCTCAAATCGGCACCGTTCTTTGCAAATCAACAACGATTTGGTAAATCCAACACCTTAAAAAGCTACATGCGACCAGCCTTTTATTTATCTTATATTGGCTTTGCATTTTTATTTCATCTTAGATGGAAAGTTCACATAAACATCAGGAATCTTCGCTGTCACACCTACAGGAGGTGTCTGAGATAAGTGTCAAAACCATTTGTTAGGTTTTTTATAACAGGGAGGATCAGCAGAACATCAGCGGAACAAAACGAGGTTGTTTTGATGCTGTTGACAAATATTCCAGCACCTAGTTTACATGCACCGAGGTTAAAAAAAAAAGACAACAAATTGCAAACATCGAAAAAAGTAAATTAGACAAAAGATACAGTACACTCAGCCATACATTTTTATTATTATTGCAGAAATTTCACAGGACTAATAGCTTTAGGTAGGTAACTCAGAAGTTTCATAAATGCTACGAACTTGCATTTTTGTGTATTTTTTTTTTCTTTTAAATTTAAGCTAATAACTTTCGGTAAATAACTTGAATTATCATAAAATATTATATACTTGTGTTTATTTGTTTTTGTGCATATTACTGTTCTTGAAATTACAATACTTTCATTAGACTAATAGCTATAAAATGTTTTCACTTTTTATTTCTTCTAATAAGACGCTTAACACACACAACTTTTATTTTTTGTCATGTTAATATACTTTTCTAGTTTCATTGTTCATAATTGTTGTGTAAGACTTTCTAATATTATTCATTTGTATTATCGAAAGCATCCCCCTTATCGTTTCCGTCTGTAATGAAAAGCGGTACTTTTAAAACCACGCAACTACATATCACTCTCAAGAATGAGTTAATGTGGCATTCTTTCAAGATATTTTAGTGAGGGATGAGACTCCTCCCCCCAGGGATGGTTTGAGGGTTGGCTCTGAGAAACAACAAACATAGTAAAAAAAAACATGTGTAGATGATGATTTTTTATTTTAGAATAAATATTTTTACCTAAGGTTACGAGGGATATGTTGTCTCTTTGTCCATTTTTTAGGTTACAGTCTAGTTTATTCCTTCTTATGAAATAAACAATGCAACAGCAAAATATTTACTTAGACTCATAAATGAGGAAAAAAGGAAGAAAACCCAGCGAACTTAACATTCGATAAAGGACTATGTCCATGCAATAGGAGGGAGGGGTGTAATAAAACTGAAAGCGAATACAAAATTGGTAATCTTAGTATAATATTCCCTTCTAAACTAGCTGCGAAAACAGATCAATTTATCAACCTTTATGGGAGGAATCAATTTATCAACCCCTTGGTGGGAGGGCGGTAGGCAACATTCTCGTGTGACCCTGGAGTAGTAGGAACAAATAAAGACCTACTACTGCTAATGTCAGTCAACGTGTAGCCACTGGCCGTTTTTGCCAGCGCCTTGACCCTAAGGCGGAGTATTTTTTGGGATACCCTGCCGAGACTGGACAGATTGAGGTCAGTAATTGCTGCCCAAACGGTCAATCCTCCTCAACATCTGAAAGGCTGACTGTGGCATAAGAAAATATACCTTGAAGAACAATCCAAGGTGGGGAAAAGAGGTTATCTTATTAGAACCAGTTCTGAGGATCAAGCACTACAGCCGCTGATCGCTGGCTCTCCCCTTCAATCTTTCCTGCCCAAGCCGGTCTGAAGCTGGTGAGTGGGGTTCTCAACTTCAAGGAAACAATGGTGGATACCTTGGCACTACCAAGGAAGGCTTCTATGCCTAGGAAAAACAGATAGACGAGTCCTATTTCAAATTACCACGCTCGAAAAGGCCCTAATAGCCCCTTGTGTTTTGAAGTGGATGCAATGTGCCTTTGTAGCAAGAGCTTCAATAATTGTTTAAGCTCATCCAATGATAACAACAATTATAATAATAATTCCCTCTTCTGAACTAAAACAGTATGATGACAAAATTCTTCCTTCACTAAGTTTAAAAATTTGTATTATTGGATTTTCCAAGTCTATTCCAGTTTAACTGCGTCCAAGCACAGTTCCACAAGGATACGTTATATATTTTAGGTATATAGAAAAACATCTTTTTTGGTATTTACATTGAAAAAAAAATCCCTTCTCTCAATTTTGAAAAACGTATACCCCTCCCCCAATAATTTAGTGAATTAACACCCCTGAGGGTCAGTAGAGCACTTACTACGACAAGAATAAAAACCTTCGTTTTCTATTAAGACTGAGTATAGTCTCAGCCTGAGAACCTCAAATGACACCTCTACTTAGGAACGATACACTTTCAATTATTTTACTAAATAGAAACTGACCAAAAATTCAGCTGCAGCTTCAAATACCACTTGCAAAGCAGCACATCTTTCTTCAAGCTGCTGGCGCAGGTCTGCATATCGTCCCCTAATAGCTTCAGCTTGGTCTGCAATATGACAGGCGTTTGATCCATGTTTATATGCACCATCTACAAGAGCTTGTGTTGTTCCATCTAGTGCGACAAGCCTCTGATCGAGAGCTTTAGTTTCCTCTTGAATCGCTTTCATGCACTCAAGCATTTTAGGATCTCGTCCAGTATCGCCCAACGCATCGTGAGGGGAAAGACAATCTTCACATCTCTAAAGGGAGTGATCCAAGTCGCGAAGTTGTTCATTAAAGTCGCCTGTAAAACGAAGCGTTACAATTGTAAATCATTGTAAAAAATTGTAACAAGAAATAGGAGAACGATGAAAAAAGCAGAAAAAAAAAGTTAGATTGTCAAAATTTTGCGCCATTTAAATAAGTGGATTTACATCTAAATGATTATCATCAAATATTTCCTTAACAATCATCCAGGATTTATACGGTTTTGAGCAGATTTATGGTCTTCAGAGATACAAGGCAATTTGCTTTCGTGGCATTTTGTTCTGAATCAAGACGCATGTCCGTTAAGTAAAATATTTACACCAGAACAGCAGATTAATCAGCCAGCAGAGAAATTTGAAAACGTTGGCTACTTTTTCGTACAAAAAAAAAATAAAATGAAGAGAACAAAAATGACAAACCAAACAAGAATAATTTTCACGACACGTGTAGTCAGTATGGTTTTAGAACCTATCTATGCAAGCTTTTTCTCCTAGTCACTTTACACTTCTCTTTATCCGAGAGTCACTTTCAAGAGATTTGGTTTTCAAGTTAGATACATTGACTATTCGTGTGCTTTTACTTGACTTGACTCATGCTCCATGGTAAATGGTGTAGAGTGTGCCGCAAGCTTAGTCCTTTAACCGTACCGATCTGCAGCTATGAGCTAAGGGGGAGAGGCTTGTTAACGATAATGTATGTCATTTTGAGGAACTTATTTAAACTGCCCTTCCACCTCGTCCAAGATCTGCCCCTCGGACGCGACCAACCATGCAATATGGGGTAATTCGACTAGGAGCTGCCGGTGGAATACAGATATGCCAAAATCATCTGAGGGCTCACTCGGCAACCTCAGTTGAGAATGGTGCTTGATGAACAGGGGCATCGGCAGTTGCTTTTGTTACTAATAAAATCAAATCTTCGGTTTTCCTCGATTCTGGTTTTTTCATCTGACAGCCTTCTTTCGTACTCAGGATAATAAATTCAAGGGACGGTGTCTCGGCCAAATAGAGCAAAAGTGAACTTAAGGATGACTTAAAAATATGCAACGGAAGACTGAGGAGCTAGCTTCAAGAGCCTCTCAAACTGGCCTGCAGATCCATGTGAGCAAACCCGAGGTAATGTCAAATGGCGTTATCACTTTGCTACCAACAGGTCTTAAATTCGGGGAACTGGAAACAGAAGAAGTCAGTAAATTCAAGTATCTAGTGTAGGTAGTACAATAACTCAAAACGGCAGTTGCGACAGGGTAGATGATCCTTTGAATTACGCATTCAAGTTCAGCATTCTCTTAATTAAATAGTATTTTGAGGTCTAGCAAGTATTCTCTGAAGTTGAAGCTGCGCTTATTCAACAGCAATAGAATCTCTGTATTGACACTAGTACACGAAAACTGAAGTCTTTCTAGATCTGTACATAAAATATTACTAGGATTTTGGAACAATTGCCTGGGAAGAATGCTCGTGACCATTTGTGTTGATAGAGTAACTAGTACTAAGATTATGTTTCTCACCGAGCAACCTCAAATAGCCGACTAAGTGCGACTTAGAAGGTGCCGATACCGCGATCAAGTGACTCGTATGAAGCAAGGGCGACTTCCCAATGAAGTTTGGTGCTGGACTCCTCTGGGCCTCCAGCTGAGTGGTAAGACAACAGACCACTATTGATCGTTCTCTAGAAGATGAGGTAAGAATTATAAAATCATCGCTTAATGAGCTGTGGTCTCTTGCTCAGGATCATCCGATGTGGAGGTCAACCACTCCTGCCCTATTTACGACTAGGAGTAGGGAGGACCTAAATCTATGTAAGAACCCTCTAAAACGCCAGCTACTTGTAAATCTATAAGTGGCACTAATACTGTAATAAAAGAGAAGCACTTGTTTTGAAAATTTGTGTTTAAAGAAAAACAAAAGAATCAACAGACTCAAAAAGAATCAAAACAATCAAAAGTATCAGATTTTTATGCTGATTTCAATTATATAAGTTTCATCTAGTTTATTCTTATCCATCAAAAGTTATGAGCCTGAGAAAATTTGCCTTATTTTACAAAAAAAAAGAGAAGTACCCCCTTACAGTCATATAATTTTAATGAAAATCAAACCATCAGATTCGGCGTTTTAGAGAACAGTACTATAGAGGTTTCAAGCTCCTATCTGCAAAATTATGGATTTTTATTTTGCCAGAAGAAAGATCGTGGATGCCTGTTTTATTATATTTTTTTCCAGGGGTCATTGGTCCTAGAATATCGTAAGAGGGCTCATTCGAGCGGAAACTAAAAGTTCTAGTTCCCTTTTTAAGTGACCAGAAAAAATGAAGGGCAACTAGGCCTCCTCACACGCTTATTTTTTTTCAAAGTCACTGTATCGAAATTTTGAGATAGCCATTTTGTTCACATAGTTGATGTCTTTGAGGAAGACTTAATCCCCCAGAGTCCCCAGAGGAAGGGCTGCAAGTTACGAACTTTGCCGATTGCTCACATATAGTATTGGTTATTGGGAAGTATACAGTCGTTTTCAAGGGAGATTTTTTCAGGTGGGGGGGGTTACGTGGGAAAATCTTTCCATAGAGGAATTTTTCATGGGGGAAGAGAGGTTTTACATGAAGGGGCACCAGATTTCCCATCATTATTTAAAAAACGATCAGAAATTAAATAAAAAACAAGTTTTTTTCAACTGAAAGTAAGGAGCAACATTAAAACTAAGAACGAACAGAAATTATTACGTATATGAGGGGGTTCACCCTCTCTTCAATACCTCATTCTTTACGCTAAAGTTTTTACAGTACTTTCAAAAGAGCTATTTATTCTAATTAAACAGCCTTTGTGATTAAGGGGTCATTCTTAAATAATTGGAACAAAATTTGAACTTTAGCGTAAAGAGCGAGGTATTGACGAGGGGGCAAACCCCCTCTTATACGTAATAATTTCTGTTCGTTTTAATGTTGGTCTTTACTTTCAGTTGAATTTTTTTTTTTTTTTTTATTTAATACCTTCAAGGGAATGCTATAACTTCGTTTGGTGCCACATTTTTTTACTTACTTTTTTGCTGATTTTTTGCCCATTTTTTTTATCATTTGCCGGCAAGCCACCATCAAAAACTGCTGAACAGCAAATGGAGTTGTTTTCTATTATAAATTGACTGCTAGATTTTTTCTTAAATTTTTAAGGTATATATGTTATCGTGAATGTCCAAAAATGGTGTATGTTGGCTTTCACCGGTGAATGTCCAAAAATGGTAAATTTCGGCTTTCACCGGTGAATGTCAACTAACACCAAATACGTCAGTGAAAGGTCAAATATTTCATCACATTCTTGTGCATTCGGACCTTCACCGATGTATGTCGACAATCACAGATATAATCTAGTGAATGTCAAAAAGAGAGGAAAAAATCCCAATTCTTAAATCCCAATCCTTATCTCTAACTGAGAGATAAGATAGGAAAAAAAAATCAAATCCTTATCTTGACCTGGATTCAGTCAACTTTGCCGATCTTATGCAAAGTCTGTGTCAGGTTTGATGCAAAGTATGATGATGACAGCAACGTTTTGTTACAACGTTTTATCAACGTTTTGATAAAAAAAAATTCCAATACCCTGACTTATCTGGAACGGATACTGCAATGAATTGGCATCATAAAGAAAAGTTATTTGTAACATTATAACTAGGAGAAACGAATATACAGTATTATGTTACAAACGAAGAATTGTTCAGTATACTTTAAGAAGCTCAAATCAGAATAGGCCACAAAGGAAGAAGACGTATGCTTAACGAGTTGCAAAATAGATGCAAAAATATGACATATGAGGTTGTAATGTTGTAATTAAATTCATGCAAACATTGACAAATGAAACCAAGTGCACCTAAGACCAGCATTGTGAAACCAATGATCATTTCTAGTTTAAACTCAAGACGCCAAATTGATCTGATAGATTTGCAGTTAAACGGAAATGGCAAATTTAAGTCCATAATGATATATCATTTAACTAAGTTTGTTCAACTACGACCTTTGAAAACAAAGAGGGCAAAAGCAGTAGCACGCCATATTCTTTCAATATTTTCAATATTTGGTGCTCCAGCAATATTGCAATCAGATAAGGGTAGAGAATTAAGCAATCAACACATATCCAGAATTTGCGCTACGTGAAATTTTTCATTACTGTTATTTCATTTTCTCAATAAAAACGTCCTGAGTGCTTTACATTCTTAATCATTCCTCCCAGAAAGATCGGGGAAAAGCGTATAGCGACTTAATGTCGGAAAAGAAAATACAAAGCTCAGAAATGCTAAACATTCAAAATTAGTCGATATTCAATATCCACTATGAAAGAACGTCAATAAGTCGACAATGAACGTCAATATGCACTGGTGGAAGTCGGGAATTTAACAAATATTTCAGAAATCAAACAGTTCGTGGTAAAGAACTCTAGTAAGGAGCGACAACGGCTCAATAGTAACCAAAACTCTAAAAAATGGAATTTTGGTACCAATAGCTACATCAAAAGAATCACATTTTAAATATATAAGTTTCATCAAGTTTAGTCTTACACATCAAAATTTACGAGCCTGAGAAAATTTGCATCATTTTAGAAAATATGGGGGAAACACCCGCTAAAAGTCATAGAATCTTAACGAAAATCACACCATCAGATTCAGCGCATCAAAGAACCCTACTGTAGAAGTTTCAAGCTCTTATCTACAAAAATGTAGAATTTTATATTTTTTTCAGAAGGCAGATCACGGATACGTGTTTATTTGTTTTTTTTTTTTTTTTTTTTTTTTTTTTTTTTTTTTTTTTTTTTTTTTTTTTTTTTTTTTCAGGGGTGATTGCATCGACCCAGTTGTCCTAAAATGTTGCGAGAGGGCTCATTCTAACGGAAATGATAAGTTCTAGTGCCCTTTTTAAGTGACCAAAAAAAATGGAGGGCAACTAGGCCCCCTCCGACGCTGATTATTTTCCCAAAGTCAACGGATCAAAATTCTGAGATAGCCATTTTATTGAGCGTAGTCGAAAAACCTTATAACTATGTTTTTGGGGAAGTTAATCCCCCAGAGTCCCCGTGGGAGGGGTTACAAGTTCAAAACTTTGACCAGTGCTTACATATAGTAATGGTTATCGGGAAGTGTACAGGCGTTTTCAGGAGGATTTTTGGTTGGAAGCAGGGGTTGAGAAGAGGGAGATATGCTGGGAGAACTTTCCATCGAGGAATTTGTCATGGGGGAAGAAAATTTCCATGAAGGGAGCACAGGATTTACTAGCATTACTTAAAAAAAAAAAACAATGAAAAAATAAATATGAAAACGTTTTTTTTTAGCTAGAAGTAACCAGCAGCATTAAAAATCAAAACGAACATAAATTATTACCCATATGAGGGGCTCAACTCTTCTTAATACCTCACTCTTTACGCTAAATATCTTTAGTAATTTCAACTATTTATTCTGCGGCTTTTGTGATTCAGGGGTCAATCTTAATGAATTGGGACAAAATTTAAGCTTTAGTATAAAGAGCGAGGTACTGACGAGGGGGCGAACCCCCTCATATATGTAATAAAAACATGAGAATACAAAAGTTCTTTACGTAAGCTAATTTATAAGTTAAGTATATCTTTTACTTATAAAAATATTCGTAAAAAATCAAAAGTTCTAGCTGCCTTTTTAATTAACCGAAAATCGGAGGGCAACTAGGCTTCTTCCCCCGCCCTTTTTTTCTTAAAATAATTCGATCAAAATTATGAGAAAGCCATTTAGCCAAAAAAATAAATATACAAATTTTGTTTTAATTATTCCTCAGCGGAGAGCCAAAATCAAAACATGAATTGCTTCAAAACGTTAAGAAATAAAAAATAAAAAAAAAACACGTTTTTTAAATGAAAGTAAGGAGCGACATTAAACCTTAAAACGAACAGAAATTACTCCGTATATGAAAGAGGCTTTTCCTTCTCAACGCCCAGCTCTTTACGCTAAAGTTTTTTACTGTTTTAAAATGTAGAGTTGAGAGAAAGAGTCAAACTTTAGCGTAAAGAGCGGGGCGTTCAGAAGAAAAAGCCTCTTTCATATACGGAGTAATTTCTGTTCGTTTTAAGTTTTAATGTCGCTCCTTACTTTCATTTAAAAAACTTGTATTTTTTTTTATTTAATACACCAAGCGACTATATTTTTGTTGACATTCACGAGTGAATCTCGACATTCACGGTTACATATATAGCGTAAGATACCAATTGACCAATCAAAAAATCAGACTTTATTTTCACTAATACTTTAAATTTATATTTTGTATTCTTATAATATTTCCAATGGTAATGTTATATCATCCATAAGACAGTATTAGATATAAATAAAACAAAAAATATTTCAGAATTCAACATAAAAAAAAATAATTTTCAAAATCATGCGCAGGGGTAGGGGTCTTCAGGATTGAAGACCCCTTGGGTCGGGTCCGTATTTGTTGTATTTGTCGGGATTTTTTGAGGATAGGGGTTCAGAATAGGGATTACTGAGTGTAGTCTTCAGTGATTACTATCCTGAAGTCTAAGACATTAACGTGTTACGCAGCCTCTATGAGCCTTGGGGAAGAAATCTCGAGCCCAAAACAAAGCTAGGTATTGACAAAGGGATGCACCCCCTCGATGTCGCCTATTTGGCCATCTTTCCTGAAGAAAAAATGCCCTCATCAAATTGGAAAACGAGTATTTTATTGCAATTTTATAACTTAGTGATAGAGTCTCATCCAAAGAGTAGTCAACCTTAATTTGCGTTCCTTTTTTTGCAAATCAAATAATAAAGTATGAGAGCATTTTCATAGCTTTTAATTGAGTAGCTTGAAGCTTTACCTTAATAACCGTTGTTAATTAATAATACAAATTAAAGGCATTTTCTCAAATAAGCCTAAACGTAATGCCACCAAAAAAAACAAAAATTGAATTAGGGGAACAGGCCCCCAAAAATACGACAAGAGACAAGTAGTACTGTCCTATTCTATACTCAAGATCTTAAAATTTGCCACATATTGGACAAAAATATGGATCGTTCTGGGCCCAAACCGTCTTTCGAGATTTTTACTCGAGCGACAAAATTCTCTAGTATTCAGCAGTACATATATTCAAAAAAATCTGCTTTGTCTTTTTGTTTTATTCATGGACTAAAAACCACCTGCGTTTGTGTTTTTTTTTTTTTTTTTTTTTTTTTCATTTCTTGTGTTCCTTCATATATAACCAGTGTGAGCTTAGAACGCGTTCCCATATTTGAGATACAACCTATTGATAACCATTGTTAATAGCCTACAAGCTTCGAAAATAAACTGAAAAAAACAAACTTACCAACAGCGTCTACTTCAGCTAATAGAGGCCAAAGAGCTTTCATTCGATCTTCCAAGGCATTGACATGTTTGAGTGCTTCCTCAATATCCCCCTTCACAATGGACAGGTCATCGCAATCATCTGCAAATTTTTTGCACAGCTTCCAAGCAGCTGATTCAAATTAGCCGAAAACTGCTTACTCATACATCTAGTAGCATTGAGTAGCTTATGACGTTCCTCTAGTCGACCCATCAGATCTGTCCACTTCGAATTGATTCCGTTAACTCGATCATGAATTTTTCTAGCTTCAGAACTGTTTCGATTGGTAGATTCCATAAGTATATAAACTAGGTTATCAAGGTTTGGAATATTTCTCTCCTGTTTTTTAAATTCATCATAGAGAACTTGAACTTGTTGAAGCTGATTATGGGCAGAAGGGGGTCTGAAGCAACCGGGCAAAGGACACCCATCATCTTGTCTTTGTCTGAAAGCCAACTGTTGAAGTGATCGCACAGTTCTTGGAACTCTTTTGATTTTTCTAGGAGATCAGCGTGAATCTTCATCTTATCCATCAGATCCTTCCATCGACTACTAATGCCATCTATATTCTCTTTCAAGTCAGGCACACCAGAAGTTTCGGGCTTTCTTCAAACTCTGAGGTTGTTAAGACATGTGTCTTCCTACAGATTCTAAAAAAAAAATAACTCCTCATTTGTATTTATTTGCTTTATTTACTACATTATTTTACTATTATTTACATACTTAATAAAAATAAATAACCAAAATTTGCTTTATATCATGTACATTGTTAAGATGGAGGGACAGACGTGGATCAACATTATTGTATATTAATTTAAAGAAAAAAAAGATTTCTTAACAATGCAATTTCTTGTAATCAAGAGGGTGAAAAGAGAGGCAAGTAGACTAATATTGTTTATATTGTTATTGACAGTTGTTTATTTTTGAATACATTATTATTTTTAGTAAATATAAGTTAGTAAAATAATATCTCTTATAGCCCAGGGACGAGTTTAGCCAAATCCTGGCATCCTTTTTCCTCTGCAATATCCGATTGCAACATCCCCTAATCTTTTGATATATTTTATGCAGCTTGAAGAAAGAAAGCTTCATTCGAATTTGAATGCAAATTACGAATTCTATAATAGCGTCACATAGGAAATATTTATCACTTAACGGTTTCTTTAAAAGTCCGCCTTTTAAATGTGTGCTTATATGAGCCGAGGTACAATCTTTACTGGGTTTCAGCTGCTGCTGTATAAAAAAAGAAAGTGGTTTAGTAAGAAAACACTTAAGGCAATTGTTGTGCAGTAATTTAAGTGGAAAAAGAAAGAAAAACCTAAGCAATAATTGTACAGTCATTCAAATGACTGTGTAGTCATTCAAATAACTGTGCAGTCATTCACATTAAAGATGAACGAACAATTCTAAGTAATCATTTTACAGCCATTCAAATTACTGTGCAGTCATTCGAATCAAAGAAGAAAGAAAAAAGAAAAAAACTTTGGCCAATTACTGTATAATCATTTACATCAAAGATGAACGAAAAATTCTAAGTAATCATTTTACAGTCATTCAAATGACTGTGCAGTAGTTCAAATCAAAGAAGAAAGAAAAAATAAAGACAATTACTCTGCAGTTATTCAAATTACTGTGCAATCAGTCGAATCAAAGAAAAAACAAACTTAGGACAAACACTGTGCAATCATTCAAATCAAAGAAGAACGAAAAAAGTTAAAGAAATTACTTTGCAGTCATCAAAACCAAAGAAAAACTGAAGGCAATTATGCGCAGTCACTCAAATGATTGTGTAACAAGTTCAAATCAGAAGAAAGAAAAAATTAAGGCAATTAGTGTGCGGTCATTCAAATCGAAGAAGAATCTTTAGGCAACAAGAGCTAAGAGCTCTTATGGCACTTGTGACGAGGTCGAAAGAGCCAAGAGCTCATATGGCATGAGCTCTAACAAAATTCTAAGAATCAATGGATTAATTTAAAAGGAAAAGTAGATGCTTAATGCCGGTCGGGATTTAAAATAAGAGCTCTGAGACACGAGGTTCTTCTTAATATCAAAATTCATTAAGATCCGATCACCCACTCGTAAGTTAAAAATACCTCGTTTTTTCAAATTTTTTACTCTCCCTTCAGCCCCCCAGATGGTCGAATCGGCGAAAACAACTTAATCAAGTCAATCTGTGCATGTACCTAAATCGCCTACCAATTTCCACCGTCCTAGCACGTCCAGAAGCACCGAACTCGCCAGAGCACCGGACCCCTCCCTCTAACTCCCACAAAGAGAGCGGATCAAGTCTGGTTATGTAAATCACGTGTCAACATTTACTTATCCTATCCACCAACTTTCATCCCGATCTCTCCGTTCTAAGCGTTTTCCAATATTTCCAGTTTCCCCCTGCAACTCCTTCAATGTCATCAGATCGGGTCGAGATTTACGAGATTTAAAATAAGAGCCTTAAGACATAAGTTCCTTCTAAATATCGAATTTCATTAAGTTCCGGTCACCCGTTCTTAAGTTTAAAATACCTCAATTTTTCTAATTTTCCGAATTAACATCCCCTCCAATTCCCCCACAGAGAGCAGATTCAGTCTGGTTATGTCAATCACATATCTAGGACTTGTGCTGATTCTTCCCACCAAGTTTCATCTTGATCTCTCCAATCTAAGCGTTTTCCAAGATTTCCGGTTCCCCCTCCCCCCAATGACACTGGATCCAGTCCAATGACTCTTTCCCCCTCCAACCCTCTATGTCCCCGGATACGATTCGAATTAAGAATTGAGAATTAAGAGTCTTCTATATATCAAGTTCCATTAAGATCCAATCAACCATTCGTAAAATACCTCGATTTTCACGTTTTCCGAGAATTCCGGCTAACCCCTCCAACACCCCCCCCCCCAATATCACCGGATCTGAACTGGATTTAATACAAGAGTTCTAAATCACAAGATCCTTGTAAATATCAAATTTCATTAAGATCTGATCACCCGTTCGTAAGTTACAAATATCTCATTTTTTCTAATTTCTCCCCCCCCAACTCTACCAAAGAGGGTGCATCCGGTAGGGTTATGTCAGTCACGTATCTTGGACTTGTGATTATGCTTCTTACCAAGTTTCATTCTGATCTCTCCGCTATAAGCGTTTTCCAAGATTTTCGGTTCCCCCTCCCTCCCCCCAATGACGCTGGATCCAGTCGGGAATTAAAACGAAATATCTGAGTTACGAGGTCCTTCTAAACATGAAATTTCATTAGGATCCAATCTCTCGTTCGTAAGTTAAAAATACCTCATTTTTTCTAGTTTTTCGGAATTAGCCCCCCCCCCCCCGCTCCCCCCAAGAGAGTGGATCCGTTCCAGTTACGTCAATCACTTATCTAGGATTTGTGCTTTTTTTCCACCAACTTTCATCCCGATCCCTCTACTCTGAGCGTTTTCCAAGATTTTAGGTCCCCCCCCCCAATCCCTCATTGTCACTGGATCCGGTCGGGATTTAAAATAAGAGCTCTGAGACACGACATTCTTCCAAAAATCAAATTTCATCAAGATCCGATCACTCCTTCGTAAGTTAAAAATACCTCGTTTTTTCCAATTTCTTAGAATTACCCCTCCCCCCTCTCAACTCCTCCAAGAGAGCGGATCCGTTGCAGTTATGTCAATCTCGTATCTAGAACTTGTGCTTATTTTTCCCACCAAGTTTCATCCCGATACCTCCACTCTAAGCGTTTCCCTAGATTTTAGGTTCCCCCATCTTAACTCCCCCAAATGTCATCGGATCAAGTCGGGATTTAAAATAAGAGCTCTGAGACACGATATCCTTCCAAAAATCAAATTTCATTAAGATCTGATCACCCGTTCGTAAGTTAAAAATACCTCTGTTTTTCTAATTTTTCCGATTTACCGTCCCCCCACTCCCCCCCCCCAGATGATCGAATCGAGAAAACGATAATTTCTTTATTTAATCTGGTTTGGTTCCTGATACTTCTGCAAAATTTCATCGTCCTAGCTTACCTGGAAGTGCCTAAACTAGCAAAACCGAGACAGACAGACAGACAGGCCGACCGACAGAATTTGCGATTGCTATATCTCACTTGGTAAATACCAAGTGCCATAAAAATACCTCATTTTTCTAATTTTTTCAAATTAACAGCCCCCCCCCACTCCCCCAGATGGTCGAATCGAGGAGACGAAAATTTCTAATTTCATCTGGTCTGGTCCCTGATACGCCTGCCAAATTTCATCGTCCTAGCTTATCTGGAAGTCTAGCAGAACCAGGACCGACAGAACGACAGAAATTACGATCGCTATATGTCACTTGGTAGATACCAAGTGCCTCATTTCATGTCTATTTATGTCCTTTCTCTCCTATCACGCAGTTTTTTTTAGGTTGAGTCCTGGTTGAACTTCGCTGAAGTAAGGATGCTGGGACTGTTTGAAAAAATTTCCATTTTAGATTTATTGGTCGTTTGTTATTGTA
>NC_088868.1:36510866-36527255 GCF_032884065.1 Artemia franciscana
ATCACCCCTGTGGCACAAGAATATTTAATAAATAGACATTTGCATGCTATATCAGTCTAAACTGTTCGTTTTTATCACCGCCGTGAGAAACAAGAGCTAAGAGCTCATATGGCACTTGTGACGAGGCCAGAAGAGCCAAGGGCCAAGAGCTCATGTGCTATGAGCTCTAACAAAATTCAAAGAATCAATAGATTGATGTAAAAGAAAAATCTGAGGCTTAATGCCTGTCAGGATTTAAAATAAGAGCTCCGAGTCACGATGTTCTTCTAAATATCAAAATTCATTAAGATCCGATCACCCACTGCTAATATATAAATGCCTCATTTTATCTAATTTTTCCTGTGTCTTCAGCCCCCAGTAGGTCGAATCAGGTAAAGCGACTTTAACAAGTCAATTAGTGCAGCTCTCTGACATGCCTACCAATTTTCATCGTCCTATCACGTCCAGAAGCACCAAACTTGCCAGAGCACTGAACCTCGCCCCCTAACTCCCCCAAAGAGAACGAATCCCGTACGGTTACGTCAATCACGTATCAACGACATTTGCTAATTCTACCCACCAAGCTTCATCCCGATTCCTCCACTCTAGACGTTTTAAAAAATATCTGATTTTCCCCCCCTCCATGCCAATAGATCTGGCCAGGATTTGAAGTAAGGGCTCTGAGACATGAGTTCCTTCTAAACATCAAATTTCATTAAGATCCTGTCACCTGTTCTAAAACTAAGAACACCTCGATTTTTCTAATTTTTCCAAATTAACACCCCCCAGCTCCTCCAAAGAAAACAGATCTGTTCCAATTATTTCAATCATGTATTTACAACTTGTGCTTACTCTTCCCATCAAGTTTCATCCCCATCTCTCCACTAAGTGTTTTCCAAGATTTCTGTTTCCCTCCTCCATCCCCCTATGTTCCACGATCCAATTCGAGTCACAAATGGAGCATCTGAGACATAAGATCCTTCTATATGTCAAGTTTCATTAAGATCCAATCACCTATTTGTAAGATAAAGATACCCCAATTTTCAACTTTTCCAAGAATTCCGGTTTCCCCCTCCAGCTCCCCCCAATGTCAGAAAATCTGGTCGGAATTTAAAATGAGACCTCTAACGCACACGATCTTTCTAAATATCAAACTTCATTAAGATCTGATCACCCATTCGTAAGTTAAAAATACCTCATTTTTCTAATTTTTCTGAATTATTCCCCCCCCCCCACCCCTCAAACTCCACCAAAGAGAGCAGATCCGGTCCGGTTATGTCAGTCACGTATCTTGGACTTGTTTTTATTCTTCCCATCCAATTTCATCCTGACCTCTCAGCTTTAAGTATTCTCTAAGATTTCTGGTTCCCCCCCCCCAATGACACTGGATCCGGTTGGGATTTGAAATAAATATATGAGTTACGAGGTCCTTTTAAATACGAAGTTTCATGAAGATCCGATTACTTTTTCGTAAGTTAAAAATATGTCATTTTTTCTAATTTTTCAAAATTAAACCCCCCCCCCCCTCCCAAACTCCCCTAAATAGAGCAGATCTGTTCCGATTATGTTAATCACGTATGTAGGATTTAGGACTTCTGCTTATTTTTCCCACTAAGTTTAATCCCGATCCCTCCACTCTAAGTGTTTTGCAAGACTTTAGGTCATTCCCCGAAAATCCCCCTAATGTTAGCAGATCCGGTCGAGATTTAAAATAAGAGCTTTGAGACACGATATCCTTCTAAATATCAAATTTCGCCGAGATCCGATCACTCCGTCGTAAGATGAAAATGTCATTTTTTCTAATTTTTCAGAATTAACCCCCCCCCCCCCCAACTACCCCAAAGAGAGCGGATCTGTTCGAATTATGTTAATCACGTGTCTAGAACTTGTGCTTATTTTTTCCACCAAGTTTCATCCATATCCCTCCACTCTAAGCGTTTTCCAAAATTTTAGGTCACTCCCCCCCCCCCAAATCCCCCCAATGTCACCAGATCCGGTCGGGATTTAAAATAAGAGCTCTAAGACACGATATCGTTCCAAACTTCAAATTTCAGTAACATCCGATCACTCCTTCGTAAGTAAAAAATACTTCATTTTTCTAATTTTTCAGAATTAATCCTCCCCCCCCCCAACTCCCCCAAACAGAGCAGATTCGTTCCAGTTATTTCAATCGCGTATCTAGGACATCTGCTTATTTTCCACACCAAGGTCCATCCCGATCCCTCCACTCTAAGTGTTTTCCAAGATTTTAGGTCTCCCCCCCCTCTCCAACTCCCTCCAATATCACTGGATCTGGTCGGGATTTAAAATAAGAGCTCTGAGACAGGATATCCTTCCAAATATTAAATTTCTAAATGTTAAAAATACTTCATTTTTTCTTAAGAAAAAATTTCGAATTAACCGGCCCCCCACTCCCCTCTCGAACGATCAGTAACTTATGTAATTCATCAGCATGTAAGTTAGATTTAATTCAATATTTTAAAGACTTATTTATCGTTGCTATTTTACTCAAAAATTACTAAATTGAAATGACGCCCACAAATTGTTGGTGTCAATTGATGTTCCCAAGTATGTAGAATATTTTTAAATACATTTCAGAATATAATTCTACGAAAAATTATATTCGGCGTTTAATAACAAAAGTTTCTATATTTTTGGATATTAAAACTTAATTTCAGATACCAACCCTATGAATTTGAAATGATACGAGCCAATCATTTGCAAAATTAATTGCGAATTAATTGGATTTCTTAGATAGACTCTTTATATATATAGATCAAATTATTAATATTCGTCCAACTGATAGCTATGATACAAAAGGGAAGAGATAAGCTGAAGAACAGAATGGCAAGAAAATCTGTCTCTTCCAAATTGAGTTTTGATTAAAATTGAAGCACCAAGGACATTCAAAAGAAAACACACTTTTTGGCAAATCGGAACAAGTCTTAGGTATATTCGAACCTCAAAACAGCAGTTTTTAAGATTTTACTTACGGTTGTTTCAAAATTATTAAAGTTATAGAGCAGAACCACATTTCTGTCAGCGTTGCCACATTAATTGAAAGCACAATTAATTCCTTACGATATTTAATTCCTCTTTCACAAAACTAATGAATTCCGCTAAGAAGTGCTGATCCAATTTTTTTTAATTTCACCCCATTTTCCTTATTGGTCAAGATTAAAATGTAAGGCGGGCCTAAATCAACCAATGAAATTCATTCTTAGCTAAAGACATAACAAGAGAATTTTACATTTTTACCGACGGGAAAACAACCCGATGGGTTAATCTGATCAGAATTTTTGATAAAAAGAATCTGTACAAAAACTTAAGTTAGTTTTTTTCATTGTTATCAGTGGTCTTAAGACAGATAATGGCAAGAGAATTTTTTTCTCTGAAACTTATAATTTCTTCTCGGAAAATTACATATGTTCCAATACTCCCCCACTTCTAATACTCATAGGCAGATTTTTCTTGCCTACTAAATGGCCAATGGAAGTAATAAAAACAGATTCTACTTCTGTTTCTCAAATTTTAGAATAATATTAAATATATTTTCAAGTAAAAAACTACAAATATCATCAACACGACATAATTCACTAATCCATAAAGGCTTTACGTCCAGAAAAGGGGAAAGAATACGAATACAAGTAGAACATTAATAAGTATTATCATGAAAAGAGAAATCACCAATGCAACAGCACAAACACATAGAAAAAAAAAAGGAAAAAAGGAAGACTGTTTTCCTAAATTAGTGATTAATATAGACCAGCACTTGAATGAGGCCTTAACCCTACTCATCCATACAATCACATAGGTCAAACAGCATAGCCAAACACAATCAACCATAAAGAATAATCCATGGACAGGCAGTCATGTCGTCAATAAGTATAAGTCGTCATTTACCAAACAATAGAAAACATAATAAAGACAAATAATTCAGAGGCAACAACGCAACACAAGGGCTCATCAGGAGAATACACTGGCCTATAGGGTTTCGCCACTTTAAATTCTCTACCCAGCCAAGTGTTGTGGCTACCACAGAATATCCATGGCATCCCCGTGTCAGGTATCACCCCCAGAATACATGCCTATGAAAAAAAAACAGCAAATGTAAAACAACCAAGTAACACCAAAACAAGCTTATCCTGTTAATATATCCCTCTTTTTAGAAACAATAGGTAAACTAAATATGATAAAATTTACCAAATCACAAATATTAACACATTGAAAAAAAAAATTTAATGAAATTTTTAAATTATGTAAAAAAAAAAAATATAATAATCAAACAGTTTGTGGCAACGAACTGTAGTAAGGAGCGACCCAGCTTAATGCTAGCCAAAACTCAAAAAATGTAATTTTTATGCACCCAATCATATTTGTTCTCTCCCCAAAACCACCCACTGTATTGAATCTCCTGACGATAAACCAAAATTCACCACCTGTCTGCCCTCTGAGATAATTTGATATCTTTCAGATCTGGTACGAATTGTAAGTTTTCTCCGTTTGGCTATCCTTTCTTTTCTTTTTTTTTTCTTTTTTTTTTACCAGGACCTCAAGCTGTGTGAAGCATACTACGGCAGAAAATAGTAAATTTACCTTAATTTCCAGAAGGTTGTTTCAGTGTATCATTACTCATTCTACTTCACGTAATCTTCGCAAGGTACATTGTCAGTGCATCATCAAGCTGATGCTACTTCACATAATCGTCCCAAGGTGCAATGTTTATTGCACCTTGAAACTGATGATACTTCACATAAGTTTCCGAAGCCGTTTCCTCCTTCGAGTACTGAGAGCGAAATCTGTGTCTATGCGTCTGTTTCACTATCGTGACGAACAGTGGCGCAAGAAGACAAACTTCATATGGTCCCTTCACACTACACAGTAGGACCTTTCGTAGAAGCATAACCTTAAGGCTTTACTTGAACTCTACAATTTTACGTTGCATACTCTTTAGTTGTATTAAGAAACAATATATTAAAACAGGAACAAAATATCGGGATGGCCAGCTAATAAATATTGAAAATAAATTACTAATCTCTTTTGGAAAGGCGTTCACGCTCGATCAGAACTTGAATCCCCATCTTCGCTTTAGTTTTTTGTTTTTTGCTTAATTTGCTTATGATGGTTGTGATGACTTTTGACGATAATTTTAATGGTGGATTTTCACACAGCCTAGTGTGAAAAACTTGCTAATGATGAAAGGTTTTCTGGTGAATCTAATGATCAAAAATGAGAGAATAGAAATTGAGGATGCAAACAAACAGAAAACTATATATAGCATACTCCGCCAGTGTCGTACTCATCCTTAAAAAATTACCAAACTTACATAAATAGCAGGTGCTAAAAGCTCATATGGCACGTGTGACGAGGTAGGAAGAGCCAAGAGCTCATATGGTATGAGCTCTAGTAAAACTCTAACAATCAATAGATTGCTTTAAAAGGAAAATCAGAGGCTTAATGCCGGTCAGAATTTAAAACAAGAGCTCTGAGTCATGAGGTCCTTCTAAATATCAAAATTCATTCATAGACGATCACCCACTCGCAAGTTAAATATACCTCAATTTTTCTAATTTTTCCTCTCCCTACAGCCCCCCAGACGCTCGAATCGGGGAAAACAACTTTATCGAGTCAATTTGTACAGCTCCCTGACACCCCTACCCATTTTCATCGTCCTAGCACGTTCAGAAGCACCAAACTCGCCCAAGCACTGAACCCCGCCATCTAACTCCCCCAAAGAGAGCAGATCCAGTCCGGTTACGTCAGTCGTGTATCTAAAACATTTATAAGCATTTTCCAAGATTTCTGGTTTCCACCTCCAGCTCCCCCCCCCCCTATGTCAACAGATCTGGTCGGGATTTGAAATAAGAGCTTTGAGACATGAGTTCCT
Source organism: Artemia franciscana (assembly GCF_032884065.1). Taxonomy (NCBI): domain Eukaryota; kingdom Metazoa; phylum Arthropoda; class Branchiopoda; order Anostraca; family Artemiidae; genus Artemia; species Artemia franciscana. Next base: position 36,516,733 of record NC_088868.1, read on the forward strand.
TCTAAATATCAAATTTCATTAAGATCCGGTCACCCATTCTTAAGTAAAAATACCCCGTTTTTTCTAACTTTTCCAAATTAATAGCCCCTAGCTCCCCCAAAGAGAACGGATCCATACCGATTATGTCAATCTCGCATCTATAGCTTGTACTTATTCTTCCCATCAAGTTTCATCCTGATATCTCCACCCTAAGCATTTTCCAAGATTTCTGGTTTCCAAGATTTCTGTTTCCCCCCTCCAACCCTCTATATCCCGGGATCCCATTCGAATTGAAAATGGAGCATCTGAGACATAAGATTCTTCTATATATCAAGTTTCATTGAGATCCGATCACCCATTGGTAAGATACCTCGATTTCACGTTTCCCAAGAATTCCGGCTTCCAATCCAACTCCCTTCAATGTCACCGGATATGGTCGGGAGTTAAAATGAGAGTTATAAAGCACAAGATCGTTCGAGATAACAAACTTCATTAATATCTGATCACCCGTTCGTAAGTTAAAAATACTTCATTTTTTCTAATTTTTCCGAATTACTCCCCCCCCCCCCCAACTCCACCAAAGACAGCGGATCCGGTCCTGTTATTTCAGTCACCTATATTAGACTTGTGCTTATTCTTTCCACCAAGTTTCATCCTGAACCCTCCACTTTAAGCGTTTTCCAAGATTTTCGGTCCCCCCCCCCTAATGACACTGGACCCGGTAGGGATAAAAATAAGAGATCTTCTCTTATTTTAAATAAGATTCTCTTACTTAAAATAAGAAAATAAGAGTTTCAAGCTCCTTCTAAATATGAAATTTCATTAAGATATGATCACTCTTTCGCAAGTTAAAAATACCTCATTTTTTCTAATTTTTAGAATTAATCCCTCCCTCCCCCCAACTCCCCCAAAGATAGCAGATCCTTCCGGTTATGTCAATCCCGTATTTAGAACTTGTGCTTATTTCTGTCACCAGGTTTCATCCCAATCCCTTCACTCTAAGCATTTTCCAAGAGTTTAGGTTCCACCCCCACCCCCCTAACCTCCCCTTCGCCGAATAAAGTTGAAATTTAATAAAAGAGCTTTGAGACATGATATCCTTCCAAACATCAAATTTCATTAAGGTCCGATCACTCCTTTGTAAGTTAAAAAAACCTCCTTTTTCTAAATTTTCTGAATGGACCCCCCTCCCCACTCCCTCAAAGAGAGCAGATACGTCCCGGTTATGTCAATCACGTATTTAGGACTTGTGCTTATTTTTCCCACCAAGTTTCATACCGATCCCTCCACTATAAGCGTTGTCCAAGGTTTTAGGTTCCCCCCCCCCCCTCAATTCCCCCATTGTCACCCGATCCAATCGAAATTTAACATAAGAGCTCTGAGACACGATATTTTTCCGAACTTCAAATTTCATTAAGATCCGATCACTCCTTCGTAAATTGAAAATACCTCATTTTTCTAATTTTTCAGAACTAACCCCCCCCCCCCCCCTACTCCCCCTAAGAGATCGGATCCGTCCCATTTATGTCAATCAGGCATCTAGGAATTGTACTTACTTTTCCCAAAAAGTTTCATCGCGATCCCTCCACTCTATGCGTGTTCCAAGATTTTAGGTCCCCCCCCCCCTCTCAATTCTCCCAAATGTCTGTTTTAGCGAACCAACAATTAACTCACCGAACCAAACAAAAACAACGCCAATTTATGTCTTTATATAATCCATTAGTTTATTTTTACAACTCAAACAAAATTAAAAGATGTTATCAAAATTTAAAAAAAAAGCCTTTTTGTGACTAAGCTTTTTTTCACTTTCGAAAAATTCACAAAAAAAAATATTAGCAAAAAAAAATTAGTATATTCTAAGGCACTGTATTAGTAGATTCGAGACCGTCGTGATTAAACTCTTCATATTTGTATAATCTTTTATTACTGTTTATTAAAATGATCCTTTTTTCAGTTGTATGTACTTATAATAATAATAAAAAAAAAAAATAAAATAAATAAAAATAAAAAAAAAAAAAAAAATTGTCTGTCAAAAGGAAGGTGCTATGACATTTAGAATTTCATATAAGCTGGATTTCAGACATATATGAATCAGATGCCATGTTGAGTGATCAATTTTGTTATCTTCTAATTTTGACAAGAGCCAGCCATTCTGTACCTGCAGTTCATAAATTTCTGATAATCGTATTTTTGTATTGACCTTATTCTACTCCAGCACCATCAGGTTTGCAGTTACTAAAGTATTGTGTTAGCATGCGATACCTCTGCAAAAGGACTTACCTTTCCATACCACTCCTCATATTTGGTTTGAGCCTTTGCATAAACTTCAAGGGAAACAGAAACCTCTTCCAAGAACACCGACCTCTTCCCTGCTTTATCTTGTAGCTTCTCAAATCTTGAATTTAGTCTTCCATTCGTGTATCAATTTTTCTGGTTATTTGGGCGTTTTCTGGACTGGAGATAAATTCACGCTTTCAAAAGAAGGAAGGTGAGAGGATATGTCAGCTGATAGACGTTGTTCCCAAAGCTGCTCAGATAGTCTTTCTGAGCTTAAACTGGCTGGTTTATTTATATTCCTGAAAGAGAGACAAAATATGTCATTAAAAGAATCTTTTCAGTAGAGTAAAAGGATTGCAACCGTCTTATATAGGTTGCAGAGCTTCATTGCCTTCCATTGATAGATGCTGTAAGTGATGTTAGTTTAGTTTCAAAGTCGAGTTTATTCTAGTTTGTAAATTCATCAGTTCGGTTCGGTTCGATTTCTTTGTCACTTTTGGACTCTTTTTAATGTGAGGTGAGACTTTTCCTCGAAAGGTTATAAAATTGTTTTTAATTTAACAGTCCCCTTTAACTGGTTCACAAAATATACATGAATAGACGTCGACAGCTCAATGGGGGCTCCAATAAAGTGCAGTTATTACAAAAGTGCACTTACAAATTAAATCATCGCCTCCTCTCCAAGGATTCCTCCAAACATTAAAAAAAATTTCACACTTGGATTCAACGTCTAAATAAAGGAAAAAACTGTTTTTTTTTCAACTGAAAGTGAGGAGCAACACTAAAACTCAAAACGAACATCAATTATTCAATATATAAAGCCCCCCCCCCCCCTGAACAGTACCATTTCTCTTCATACTAAAATTTCGATCATTTTTGAAAAAGCCGAATATTCTAATAAAACCATCTTGTGTTTCATGAATCATTCTGAAAAAATTGGGACGGCATTTAAACTTTAGCATAAAGGGCCAGGCATTAAGGAGGAAGGTAATCCCTTCACAAAATAATTTATCTTAGTTTTGAACTTTAATGTTACTCTAGTTTCAGTTGAAAAAATTATTTTCTGAATTTAATTTCTGATTATCTATAAAATAATGCCGGTAAATCTGGCTCACCCTCATTGAAAAACCATCAGTAAATTGTTTTGCAGAAGATTCAGCTGTCTTTAGCATACTTTCAGCTGAAAGACTGAGCTCTAATAATTGTACTAATCACTCAAAAATCCTCCCTTCCAGGGAACATTATTTCCCGGTAATCAAACATGCTGAAAATTTTTCCTGGCAGATTCCCCTGGAACATCTCCACCTATAAAATTGAGCAGGCAAAGAGAAAGTACGACAAATAGAAGGAATTTCGTAGCATAATTCTGTCAAATAACCCCAATATGAAATTTTTCCTGTATATTTTACCCCATAAATTTCCCTACACACAAAAATTATACCCATGAAAACCCACCCTAAGTTACCCCCCCCCCCCTACCCCCGGAAAAATGCTAGTAGACTTTCCTATATCAAAACCTATACCTAAGCAATAGGGTCAGTTTATTGCTTAAAAACCAATCCCCTGGGGCCGGGTGGGTCATGTTATCGCTTAGGGCATATTATTTTTTTTCAACTTCGTCGAACTCAGACTGTCTCAAAACATCGATCGGGTGATTTTGAGGGGAAATGAGCACGGGAAGGGGGCTAGTTGCCCTCTAATCTTTCAAGTTACTTAAAAAGGGCCCTAGAATTTCTAATTTCTGTTAAAATGAGCCCTCTCTCGATGTTCTAGGACCATTGGTTTGATACAAATACCCCTTAGAAAAACAAAAACAAACAAAATCAAACTAACACGCTTTTATGGTTTTTCCTCCGGCAAAAAATATAAAACTCCACATTTTTAAAGATAGGACCTTCAAAGGACTGTTGAAGTACTGTTTTCTGATACTCTGAATCTGATGGTGTGATTTTCACTAGCATTCTTTAACTCTTAGTGGGTGTTCCTCCAGCCACTTTTCAAAATCAGGCAAATTTTTCGAGGGGCTTAACCTTTTATGGTGACACTAAGCTAAATGAATCTTATTTCTTTCGAATAAGTATTTATAAGTCAAACCAAAAGTCTTTTTTTTTTCAATTTTAGATTCTATTGAGCGGTACCGCTCCTTACTTACGGTGCGCTACCACGAACAATTTAAAGCTTCTTGGGGATTTTAAAGGTACTTTAAGTTTTGGTCGCGTTTCCCGTGTGTTCCCAGCACTTAAAATGTCGTTAGGTATTTTAATGGCAATGTGTTTAATACAAATACAACTCACTTGTTTCTTTTTCTGCCATTTTCCATTATTTACGAATTTACTTTGCACGTTTTCTATTGTTTAAAGGTGGATCTTTTCTTTTATGTTTTACACTTCGTTTCTTTTCTTTGTGTTCTTTGTAGATCTTGCGGTTTATTAGCCACCAAAGCAATATCATCTGCAAATAATAAGAGAGATAGTTTTTGAGTCCCTAGGCTAATTTTCAGAGCCTATCTATTCTCTAGAAAGTTAACAACATCTTTAATAAAAATTTTAAACAACTTAGGTGAAAGGGTGCTGCCCTGTTTTACTCCCCGCTTAATATCAACAAGCTTCGAAAACCTATTCCCAACTTGTATGATTCCCCTCACACAAGTGTAAATGCTCACTATCAATCTAACAAATGAATGGGGAAGGCCAATATTTAGCATGGCATCATTCAATAACTCTCTGTCGACACTATCAAAAGCCTTATGGAGATCCAGAAATCCCACATAAAGACAAGTTTTACCCTTTCCATATTTATCTATTAATGCCTCTAAAATAAACACACTATCTGTTGTCCCATAACCTGTCCTGAAACCTCCTTGTTCCTCATGTATTAAATTATTTTCATTTAACTAATTGGAAAGCCTGGTATCTAATATTTTCTCCAAAACCTTGCTTAAAAAAGGGGCAAGCGCTATTAAACGATAATTTTCGTGAGCCTTTGGGTTTCCTCTCTTAAAAAGTGGTATAAACAATGATGTCTTCCAAGCACTTGGCCATTGCCCTGACGTTAACACCTTATTACAAAGAAGAACAATTATCGGCATCAAAATACAAAGAAAATTCTTAAATAACAATATTGGTATACCATCAACACCCGTAGCAGTACCACCTTTTAAATTCTTAAATATCGACTTAATCTCTTGGCCATTCACATCACCCACTAAATCGTAATCATGTTCTATCGTAGGATAAATAACCATCTCTGGGGTATGCGCTACCTCCTGAAGATCTACACAATCACCTTCCAAATTATTTAGGTAATCAGGCCATGAATCAGCTTCCGGAACAACCTGGGTATTAATATTTCCCTTTCCACTATCATTCTTTATATAGCCCCCAAACTTTTTAAAATCTTTATTTCTAAAATCATTAGCAATGTCCAGTTTCTTCTTATTCTCGTAGTCTTTTTTTCTTTTTATTAAACTTTTATATTCTCTTCTTTAATCTTTATATTTAGCCAATCTCAGATCTTCCGCGCTATCAAATTCATTCAAACGATTTAATAAATATTTTACTTCTTCTTCCATTAACTTGCAATCCAAATCAAAATATCCCTCATTCTTCTTTGATTTTTTAGTCAGGCCACATGATTCTGCACAACTGCCCATTATTTCATTTAACAGCATAATTACACTATGTGCATCTTTTTCATTGTCTTCTAACGCTTTCAACTTATTTTTTACATGCGACTCCAAGAGCTCCCTTTTAAATGCCTCAATATCTTTATCTGTTAAATCATTTCTAATTCGTTTTTCTACACCTATTTTTCTATAATCCGCATTGTAGAAATTTCTTACTCGTGAACCGTGGTCCAAAAACTGCCAAATCTTCACCTCAAGCATAATAACTCTATGATCAGATCCAACTAAATCTAATACTCCCATATTTATTGATTCAGGTACAAATTGCGTATTAATTAGCACATAATCTACAATACTTGGAGTTGGACCCGAAAGGCAAGTGAACTCTCCCCTACCCTTATCATTCCCAAACCTACCATTCACAATCATCAGACCATTTTCCCCACAAAACGCCAGGAGCTTTCTTCCCCATACATTTATTTTTCTTTTTTCATCCTTGTTGCTTCGTGGTATTCTACAACAAATTGGGACAAAAATCACCTAAATCTGGGATCAACACATCTGGGATCAACACATCTGGGATCTCAGCCACCAGGCCGGTATAAGCATTGAAATCCCCAATTAACACACACTCCAGATCTCTATAACTTTCTTATATTAACGGAAATTCTTCTCCTAAAATTACCCAAGTATTTTCTCGATTATACGAACTATTCAGTGGAGGTATATAAACTACACCCAAAATTAATTGCTTCCCACATTTCAAATAAATATACAGCCAAAGCAAGTTTTCAGATCTACTACTAATTCTCTCATAACCTTCAATAGCAGATGCTTTAACCAAAATGCCACCATAATGTATATTATTTCTTGCTACAATACCCGGGGAGAGGTGATATAGGAGAACAACCGTTCCATGTTTCAATACGCGAAATCACATCAAACGAAAATAAATCGTCATATAAATAGGTCAACTTATCACGTAATCCTTGTATGTTCCATGACACTAGACTCAGTATATGGCCCTCTATATCCTATGTTTCTACGCCTTCTGTTAGCACGTTAACATCACTAGCCTTTGGTTGAGATTGCTCGTTACTAGTCCTAGTCGGGGAAAAGGCAACATGATAATACTCACGACTGCGGTTATTTATATCCGCTAACACACTTCGGTGTTTATTGTCATAAAAATCACGTGAAAAACCACCACGATGTCTTTCATTAAACTTCTTTCTTGGCAAATGGCTTCCTTTGGGTGCTACATTACGAAAACCTTGTCGATACAGGTAATTTGGGCTGACAATAGCACTAGCAGGTCTTTTAGCTGTCGATACTGCCTGAGGAGTGCTGGTCGATGGTACCAATGTCTCAGTATCATTATCACTGGCATCACTAACTAGCCTCATCGGAATATTATCGGGATCATTTGGGAGCCTAGCACTCATTTGGGAGCCTAGCACTGATGTATCTATTGTTATCAAGCCTCTGTTTCTTAGAGGCTCGGTTACTATTGAGCCACATCACTCCTTACTTACTTAAACTTCATTAGCATGAATTGTCTTGTTTAAAGGACGAAATTTTGCCTTTTTCATTGAGATTCGTTTAATTCCATTGAACAGAAATAAAGCTAAAACGTAACCAGAATTTCTAGATATATTTTGCTTTAGTCATGTTTTTGGTTAAAAAAAAAAAATATGGTCTTTCAGGGAGCACTAAAAAAACAATCGTTGATTATCTATTTTCACTAATTTGGTAGAATCAAGTTGTCAAAAACTGGCTAATGGGCAAATTTTTTAGACGTAGCTGTCACCCCTAAACTTCTTCTATAAGTTTCTGTGAACCAATTTTTCTCTAGCCATATTTTAAGGATTAATTGGATCTGCTTAAAATATATTGTAAGAACTGTGTAATACTGAGCCAGCCCTTACTTAAAGATAAGTTTTTGCTCTATTTATCTAGTTTTCATTTACCTTGCAACAGGTAATTCCATTGTGTCTGGGCACGAGGAAATGTCTCATTTTAACTTAAAAAGTTTCCAGTTGGCAACCCTAAGTCTGTCAACCAGGCACCTCTTGGTTTCAAGTGCTGTTGGTGGTCAACTTTATTTTAGAGTAGGGCCTGCCTACTGGGTATGAAGAACAAAATTTGTTCTATCCCAAAACAGGGCAATTATTACTATTTTTTTTTTTTTTTAATGACTTAAAACAGTAAAGAATATGTAAACTATAAAAAGGATGTCAAAGCAAGGGCTATCTGAATAACTTAGGTGGGTTAACTTTGACCTGCTATGCCTACTGATGACCTAGTACTACTTTTTTTATGCTTCCCAACACTGTTAAGTGTTTAATATGGTATTTTGCAGCAGTTTATTATAAGATAAAAACACCTAACGCAAGATGGCGTCAGTGATTTATTTTCAGCACTAGTACAACATTCTAGTCTGATAAGTTTCTCAAACTTTTAGGCCCTTTTTCTAATGCGTTAACAGCTAAAATTGGATATTTTATGAACACTGCTAAATCAGTGAGTTTCTTGTCAAGTGAATTAATTTAACATTTCACAATATTTGGTTTGGGATCGCAGAGTTTTTTTAATCCTGACCTAAGCTTTATAATTAATTCAGTGACCTTGTTATTTCGCAACAATTGCCTTCGAATTATAGAGACTTTTAATCCTGATCTATGCTTCATAATTAATTCAGTAACCTTGTTATTTCGCAACAATTGGCTTGGAATTTGTAATGTCATATATCAGTGACCTACATTTATAAATTGAACGGTTTAAATTGTGTGGTGGTTGAAAACAGGTGCCTTGAAAAGATGCCAAGTATTAGCGAACAATCGGAGGATCTGAATGACTTTGAACTTATATATTCGCCTGCGTTAAATTTTGTCCAAAGTCATTGGCAGAATTCGATTTCTGAGAAGGAAATTATTGAATATGGAGTGGATTTTTTTGCTTCACCAAAAATAGTTGAAGCTAAGGATGATTTATGGTCGAAACTTGCACCTGATGAAATTCCCCCTCGCCGCAGTGGTGCAAAGTCTGCAACCAGTAATATTAAAGACATGCTCGATCTTTTGAAGAAGTGTGATGAAGCTAGTATCTCTATGCCAACTTATGTTATTAAACTTCCAACTGAAGTTCCAGTGTTGCCGGCTGTGGCCTATTCACAATTGGCCTCTAAAGTTTCTAAAGTTCATCAACTTGTTCAAATTGTGTCAGCAAAGTTGGACAATTATAGCCTCAATTACCCACAGTTACCAAAACCTATAGGCTCTAATCGCCAGTCAACCACTATTGTCGTCTCTCAAGTGCCGTTTCATCTATCGGATCCAATTAAAAGGAAAGACGCTATTGATAAAATCAGTGGCCATGAACTTGTATCCAGTATTCGCCCGGTTCACGATAGGTGGTATGTAAATATTGATAAATCTGCTGCCGAAGACTTCCGTGCATCTGTTCCCGTCATTCTCGCCGGTACGTCAACCAAAGAAATTTCTAAGAAATATTCGGCCATTATAAAAGGTGTTCCAGAGGATTATGCGATTCAGTCTTTCACAAATTGTAGCGGTATTATTGCTGCCAAAAGGCTTGGCTCTTCGAAAACAGTTAAGCTTGATTTTGTGGATTCTTTTGCTAAAGCAGCTTATTTCAAAGACGGTGTAAGAATTGGTTATGAATTCTTTAGACTGAGTGAGTTTAAGGAAATTCCAAAGTGTTGTTTTAAGTGCAGATCGCCCCATCACTTCCAGTCTTCTTGTCCCAGTCCTGCACCCAAATGTGCTCGTTGTGCCGGCCCTCATATTAGTTCAAAAGAAAATCCATGCAATGCCTCACCAAAATGTGCCAATTGCAATGGTGAACACGTGTCCTTTAGCATGTCATGCTCCGTTCTCTGTGGTTTTGCTAGTCAACAAACCTCTAAATGACTTTACAAATTTCAATCATATCGCACAATATCAATGGCACAAAAATAAAGATGCTTATATTGACGATCTGTACGAGAACTTCGACGTTATCTGCCTGCAAGAAACTTTGTTAACTGCCTCTAGCAGAAATTTCCTTCATCGAAGCTCTGTTCATTCGGTTTTTACTTCTGATGCTGTTACCACGCGTGGCCGCCCTTCTGGAGGCCTGGCCTGTATTTAAAAAAAAGTATTGATCTTTCGAACCCATCCCTTTTTTATTCGGATAAGCACATTCTTGCTGTTAGAGTAAATAGTACTGTGTTTGCTAATGTTTATCTTCCATATAAAAATAATACAGTGGAGTCAATAAATAAATTTGCTATTACATGCAAGTCTTTAAAGTCCGTGATGAATTGTGTCAAGGAAAATAAACTTGATTTTGTAGTTCTTGGTGACTTTAACACGGATTTGGATGAACAAAGCAATCGATCCCGAGAAATATTGGAGTGCATGCCCCCTTACGTGATTCTGAAGAAAGATTTATCATACTCCTATATCCATCAATCTGGTAGTGTTTCTAATATTGATCATATAATCAGTTCATCACAGCTAAAATGCTCGATTATTCATGTTGATATTGAGTCTGATGACATTGACCATCTATCGCTTTCATTTACTACTGAACTGAAACGTAACCTTTGCAATGTTGCCCCTATTGGGAATTCTAAATG
>NC_088868.1:36527355-36570184 GCF_032884065.1 Artemia franciscana
TGAAGCGCTCAATTGAATGCTGAAATTTCCATCAATAATACCTACTTTCTCCGTTTTTTCTTTTAAAACTCTTTCAAAATCAGGCAAACATGGCCGTATCTTGGGTGTTTAGTGAATTTGAACCACCTCCTATTATCAAGAAATTGCCTGTTTTTCAAGTTTTTTCCCATTCCACCCCCTCGAAAGATTTACGCCCTTACCTAGCTTTTCCTGCCCTTCCCCCTCCAAATGGAAAGAGATTCAATCTCTTTCAACTTAAAAAGGAATAGAACTCACAATTTACGATCGAATGAGAATCCTCCGAAGTTTCTACGACGATGAGATGGAGGTGGGAATAAACAAGGGGCAGCCTTTTCCTACACAGAATAAATTATATGATTTTTGTTTTGGTTTTATGTGGCCTGCTGATGCACATGATATAAATTAATATAAATCAGCGAACCAACAAACGAATCAATTAAATAGCAATCATAACACAGTAGGAGGACGGAAGGGCTGCAGCCAAGCTGTGTGATGTCTGGTGAGGTTTCACAGACGTCCTCTGCACCATTCCTGGCTCTGGAGGTTCCAAGTTCTAAGGTAATACATGCAACGTGAAAGCGATACCTCTATTTGAATTTTTTATCTTAAGAAATGGTTTAAATTTAGTTGAACCAACCTTTAATTTCCTAAAAGTAGACAGAATCTATTTTTTTTAGTTTGTTTTTTTATAGACTATACGCTAGTGAGGGTTAAACTAGTATGCAGAACATAGTCTAGTAAAAAGAAATGCACACAAATATACTTGTTCTGTACTATTGGAAATAATGGTTATTTTTTTTTTTCTCAATGCAAAGCATCAAAAAACATCATAAAAGATCAAAAGTATGAATAATTAATCAAAGTTTCTACCACTAATTTTTGTACTTTGTTAGGGTAAAGTTCGACAGTACTGCTTTTTTTTTTTTTTTTTTTTAGTGACCAACTTGAGTTCCCTGTCATGTCAGTTGTATTCGAGCTTAGGAGGGATCTTTAACTTTAAATCAAATACTATTCTTATCGCTTTTTTCTTTTAACTTCTGCATTCAATAAACTGGCGCAACATGTAATATTCATCGGTAATTACAGGAGAATAGACATTTAATTGTTCCCAAACCGTAAGAAATTTCTTGGTGAAGACCACTCACAAAATAATGACAAGTTCATAGAGAGGTGTAGAGATTAGTAACATTTAATAATCAATTAGTAGCAGTCGGATTCAAATCTATTGTCATTACTTGACAAATGCTGAAATGTCAACTGTGATAATGCTCAAAAATAAGAAAACAACATTCACATTTTAGTTTTCGCTGCAACTGTAAGCAACTAACGAGTCCTTGAGTCCTGCCTGAACTTCCTTGAAGTAATGATTCTGGGAATGTTTCAATTTTTTTATTTCAGTTTTAACAATCTCGTTTTATTGTAAGACTTATCGTATTTATAAATGTACTTTGTTGAGGGTTGATCTTGGATATAGAGCCGAAATATTCATTTACGATTTATAAAATTACACTGTCTTAGATAAATTCCCCATTGCTTTACCTGTTGTTATTTCTATTCAAGTTCGCAATATAAGATTTTCTAACTACTTTAAAAAACAGTTCTTACTTTAAAAATAACCAATATTGTGTATTTTTTATTTTTCTATTTGTATTTTTTAACCAAATCGGGTTAATCGTTGGAAACGACTTTATCAAGTCAAATTATGCAGTTTCCTGACACGCCTACCAATTTTCATCGTCCTAGCACATCCAGAAGCACCGAACTCCCGCCAAAACGCAGGACCCCCCAATCCCCAAAATAGAGCGGATCCAGTCCGTTTACGTCAATCACGTATCTACGACATTTGCTTATTCTACCCACCAACCTTCATCCCAATCTCTCCATTCTAAGCGTTTTCCAGGATTTCCAGCTTCCCCCTCCGACTCCCCCAAATGTCACCAGATCTGGTTGGGATTTAGAATAAGAGCTCAGAGACATGAGTTCCTTCTAGATACCATATTTCATTAAGTTACGGTCACAAGTTAAAAATACCTCAGATTTTTCTAATTTTTCTGAATTAATACCCCCTCCAACTCCCCGAAAGAGAGCGGATTCGGTCCGGTTATGTCAATCACGTATCTAGGACTTGTGCTTATTCTTCCCAACAAGTTTCATCCTGATCTCTCAACTCTAAGCGTTTTCCAAGATTTCCGACCACCCCCCCCCCCCACTCCCCTCAATGACACTGGATCGGGTAAGGATTTAAAATAAGAGATCTGAATAATGAGGTCCTTCTAAATATGAAGTTTCATTAAGATCCGATCGCTCCTTCGTAAATTAAAAATACCTTATTTTTTCTAATTTTTCAGAATTAACCTTCGCCCCAACTTCCCCAAAGAGAGCGGACCATTCCAGTTATGCCAATCACGTATCTGGTATTTGTGCTTATTTCTCCCACCAAGATTCATCCCGATCCCTCCACTCTAAGCGTTTTCCGAGATTTTAGGTTTCCCCATCCAATCCCCCAATGTCACTGGATCAGGCCGGGATTTAAAATAAGAGCTCTGGGACACCATATCCTTTTAATTATCAAATTTCACTAAGGTCCGATCACACGTTCGTAAGTTAAAAATGCATCATTTTTTCTAATTTTTCCAAATTAACCGTCCCCACACTCCCCCCCCCCCCCCAGATGGTCGAATCGGAGAAACGACTATTTCTAATTTAATATGGTCTGGTCCCTAATACACCTGCCAAATTTCATAGTCGTAGCTTATCTGGAGGTGCCTAAATTTGCAAAACAGGGACAGATAGACAGACTGACTGAATTTGCGATCGCTATATGTCACTATAAGTGCCATAAAAACTAAGAAAAACTGTACAGTCATTCAGTTCCCTTTTTCGGCTGAAGCTTCTGTTTGGTTGTTTTAACGATTTTTACACTAGTACAGGCAGGTACGCAAAAACTTTTTTTTGTGACATAAACAATATTTTTGGATTAGTTTAATGAAAATTACTAGACAATCGGAAAAAATCAGGATTCCGTAGAGGGGCAAAGAGCACTCCCTTGCGTACATCCCTGTGCTATTGCTTCATGTAATTCTGTCTCCTTTTTTTAGTTTAAGACAGACCGAGAAAAATAGAGTTAATTTCTTTTTGTGATAAAATTTTGGATTTTTCCAATCGCTATTATAGCCACTTTGAAGTAAAAGCGAATAGTTGTGGGCATGAAATCTAGGCTAACTGTAGAACAAAAACAAGACAGATAGTCCAATTGAGTGAGAGGTAATTCTAGCATTATCCCCCCCCCCCTATTAGGATTATAAATGTTTAAGATGTACGTAAGGGGAAATTTAGTTCCTGTTTCTAAAATACTGCACATTTTCATGAATAGTTTTCAAGCTAGTACATTTTGAAGGATTCGAATCAGCATGAATAATGGATTTTGTTGTTGAATATATTGTAGTCAAAGTTTTATTAGTTTCAGTGTAAATTGGCAAGGGTTGACTTACCAAACTTGTACTTGTCGGATGTACTGCCACATTGATTTGAATAATGTCGTTTTAAATGATACTCTATGCATAGCCTTTTAGTTGAATGTCTAGACACGCAGTTTTTTCGGCGTAAATGAACTTCAAAAGCAAATTTCGGTTTAAGACAGACCAAGAATAATGCGATTTTTCTTATTCACTATTATGGCCACTTCGGCCTAAAAAAATACTCTCGGGAAACGAAGCATTGGATGATCTAAAAAGTACCTTTATATTTTGATAAGTTTGTCGGCTTCATCTTTGCTTTGTGGCAGGTGCATATCTTTGGGCATTTGCTTTTCTAGCCTATCTAGGGTGCTGATAGAGACTTCAAGGCTTCTAAATGTTTGTTCGCTTCATCCTTCATTAAGTCTAACTCTGTTAGGCGATCAGAAAACTTCGTGCCGACAGCGGTGGAACGATTGACAGTGACGTTGAGTTGAGATTGAATTGGACTATCTGTAAAACAAGAAAATATATTGAGTTACACCATGAGAGGACAAAAAGCCAAATTTTAAGTTATATTTTTTAAGCGTCACAAATTTTAAGCGTTATAGTTTACAATATATTCTTTCCAAGAACCTTAAATAAAATTATTATTTTATAAGAGACTATTTCTCATATATATATATATATATATATATATATATATATATATATATATATATATATATATATATATATATATATATATATATATATATATATATATTTCTTAAGATCTATCTTTAGGTTTTGTGAAGTTATTAAATTTTACACAGCACCATATTTTTGTCGGTGTTGCCACGCTGAAAAATGAAAAAGAGATAGCAAAACCAATTAGCTGATTTGACAACACTTTCCGCCAAACACTAAAAAAATTATAACTCTTAAAGACAGCTTCGAAAGGAAAGCAGCACTTTCTTAAGCTGTTTGGAACCATTTTATTTTTAACTGATTTTTCAGTTATTGATATATATATATATATATATATATATATATATATATATATATATAAAATCGCCCGTGGGACCCATCCAAGATATATACTTGAAAGACGCGAATTTCTTAAGATCTATCTTTAGGTTTTGTGAAGTTATTAAATTTTACACAGTACCATATTTTTGTCGGTGTTGCCACGCTGAAAAATGAAAAGAGATAGCAAAACCAATTAGCTGATTTGACAACACTTTCCACCAAACACTAAAAAAATGATAACTCTTAAAGACAGCTTTTAAAGGAAAGCAGCACTTTCTTAAACTGTTTGGAACCATTTTATTTTTAACTGATTTTTCTCAACCCATGTTTCTTTTTTTTCAAATTCGGCTGTCACTATTATCAAAGAGTTATAACTGCATATGAAAGTATTTTTCATTATAAATTGAATCCCAGATTTTTCCTCATTTTAGATGCCCATAGTTGTGAAAATTTCCTCTGAACCAATTGAAACAATCAGCTGTCATTTACACTGTCAAATCGAACCGGCCTTAGTTATCTGAACCTCAAAACAGCAGTTTTTAAAAATTTTCTTATGATTGTTTCAAAGTTATTATAGTTATAGAGCAGAGCCACATTGCTGTCGGCGTTGGCACATTAATCAAAAGCACAAGTTAATTCCTTAAGTACGAAAACGTTCTTCACCCTTCATTCAAAGGAAAGATACATTATTTTAAGCTATTAGGTGCTCTACGTTTTTAGCTGATTTTTCACAAATGATTATTTTAATTTGGCAACCGCTACTAGAAAAACTGAATATGAACGTTTTTAATAAAAATTGAATTACCGATTTTTTTTTTCCTATTTTTTCATATGTATACATGTTTCATATACACGTATATATTTAAATTTCAATCAAACATTCAGATTTGATTTTTACTGTTCAGGGTACTTCAAATATGTTAGCGATTGGATTAGTAGAAAAAATTGACTTCTCTCATCCTGAATATACATCCTACCTTTCCTGCATAGTAGTCGTATTGTAAAGATCTGATGTTCACTTAGTATTAGATCCGCCATTAAAAAACGACTGACCTAGTCTAGGACTCCTTAAGTCTTGTGACTGAGGACGCACTAAAGGAAATAATATAAAACAAATTAAGTAGAAGTTATCATGATTGCCCATTGTCAAGTCAGTCAGAAAACAGTAAGAATCGCGATTTTAAAGTTAGAAAACAGAAAGCTGAAAAACAGCGAAGTAAAAAAAATAATAAAAAATTAAAAAACGTTTCAGTGAAAATTAAATAAAAGGGTCGAAGTCAGTTAAACTGTTTAAGATGGGGCATCAGATAATGAACTAACTTCATCAATAAATTGAATATCTTCTCAGTGACTATTCTTGAGTCGATCTTCCAGAAAAGATGGACTTAAGAAATACGTAGTAATTCCATAATGTTGGAACAACTTAACAATTCTTTGTATGCCATTTTTATGCCCAACATCAGGTGGGGCTTCTCTTATCTAATTAATCTTGCAGAAATATCTGGTACGAACTGTAAGTTTTCTCCGTTTCGCTATCCTTTCTTGTTTTTTCTTCTTTTTTTCCACGACCTCGAGCTGTGTGAAGTATAATGCGGCAGAAAATAGAAAATTTACCTTAATCTCGAGAAGATTGTTTCAGTGTATCATTAATCTCATTCTTTCCCCCAGACTCTAAGGGGTTGCGTCAACTCCAGAGGCCTTGCAATGTGATCTTTGGACAATTTTTTGAACAATCGGCTATTTAGGAATTACTATCGGATTCATTTGGAAAACAGATGGCGGGGGGGGGAGGCATTAGATGGCCTCCGATCACGTTGACTCTTAAAAAAGGAACTAAGATTTCTGATTTCCAATCCAACAAGCCCGCTCCGAAGTTAATACGACCATCCTTTCTATAAACTTATGCGCCCCCGGGGAAAACTTCAAACTCTGATTTTGAGAGCAGTAGGGGAGAGATGTCATCCAAAAAGTTATAATTTCTGACCCTTTCAACAAAGCTGAACAAAATGGCTACCTCAAAATTTTATTCGATATTTTTGGGGCATTGATTGTCGTGGGAGGGGGGATGGCTGCCCTCCTGTCACTTTCGACTGTCAAAAAGGTCTTTCAATTTCAAATCGACTAAACACGTTTCAAAGATTCTGCAACTACTCCTTATACACGAAACGCCCTGGTCTAAAAAAATAAAAATAAAATAAGTAATACATTGTGCCTGCATTGCTCTAGCACTATTGCCCTGTTTATGATGCTAATAGCATAGACCATATTGGTTAGCCACTTTTCAAGACCCGTTTTCAGCAGATAAACGAACACCTAAATACTACATTTAATTTTAAAGCTAATAAAATTAGATTTTCGGTGCATTCTCGATTTTACTAATTAATTCGTGAGCTCAGCTACAAACAAGAGCTAAGAGCTCAGATGGGACTTGTGACGAGGCCGGACGAGCCAAGAGCCAGGAGTTCATATTGTATGAGCTCCAGCAAAATTCTAAGAATCAATAGATTGATTTAACAGGAAAATCGGAGGCTTAATGCCGGTCGGGATTTAAATAAGAGCTCTGAGTCACGAGGTCCTTTTAACTTTCAAAATTCATTAAGATCCGATCACCGACTTGCAAGTTATAAATACCTCACTTTTTCTACTTTTTCCTCCCCCTTCAGCACCCAAGATGGTTTCATCGGGGAAAAGGACTTTATCAAGTCAATTTGTGCAGCTCCCGGACACGACTACCGATTTCCATCGTCCTAGCACGTCCATAAGCACCAAACTCGCAAAAGCACTGAACCCCACCCCCTAGCTCCCCCAAAGAGAGTGGATCCTGTACGGTTACGTCAATCACGCATCTACGACATTTGCGTATTCTACCCACCAAGTGTCATCCTGATTTCTCTACTTTAAGCGTTTTCCAAGATTTCCGGTTTCCCCCTCCAACTTCCCCCAATGTCAACAGATCTGGTCGGGATTTGAAACAAGAGCTCTGGGACATGAGTCCCTTCTAAATATCAAATTTCATTAAGATCCGGTTACCCGTTCTTAAGTTAAAAATTCCTCAGTTTTCTATTTTTCCAAATCAACACCCCCCAGTTCCTCCAAAGTGAACAGATCCATTCGGATTATATCAATCACGTATCTATAACTTGTGCTTATTGTTCCCATCAAATTTCATCTCGATCTCTCCACTCTAAGCGTTTTCCAAGATTTTTATTTCCCCCCTCCAACCGCCTATGTCCCCAGATCCGATTCGAATTAAAAATGGAGCATCTGAGACATAAAATCCGTCTATATATCAAGTTTCATTAAGATCCGATCACCCATTCGTAAGATAAAGATACCTCAATTTTCACGTTTTCCAAGAATTCCGGTTTCCCCATCCAACTCTCCCCAGTGTCACCGGATCTGGTCGGGATTTAAAATAAGAGCTCTAAAGCACAAGATCCTTCTAAATATCGAATTTCATTAAGATCTGATCACCCGTTCGTAAGTAACAAATACCTCATTTTTTCTAATTTTTCCGAATTACTCCCTACCCCCAACTCCACCAAAAAGGGCGGATCCAGTCCGGTTATGTCAGTCACGTATCTTGGACATTTTTTTATTCCTCCCAACAAGTTTCTTCCCAATCTCTCCGCTTTAAGTATTTTCCGGTCTTTTCCGCCCCCCTCCCCAATGACGCTGGATCCCGTCGATATTTAAAATGAGAGATCTGAATTACGAGGTCCTTCTAAATATGAAATTTCATTAACGATCACTCCTTCGTAAGTTAAAAATACCTCATTTTCTTTAATTTTTCAAAATTAACCCTCCCTCCCAACTCCCACAAATAAAGCGGAACCATTCTGGTTATGTTAATCACGTATCTAGGACTTCTGCTTATTTTTCCCCACCAAGTTTCGTCCTGATCCCTCCACTCTAAGCGTTTTCCAAGATTTTAGGTCCCCCACCCCCAACTCCACCAGTAGTCACCAGATCCAGAGCGGATCCGTTCCGGTTATGTAAGTCGCGTATCTTGGACTTGTTTTTATTCTTCCCAACATATTTCATCCTGATCTTTCCGCTTTAAGTGTTTTCCAAGATTTCCAGTCCCCCCCCCCCCCATAATGACTCTGGATCCAGTCAAGATTTAAAGTAAAAAATATGAGTTACGAGGTACTTCTAAATATAAAATTTCATTAAAATTCGATCACTTCTTCGTAAGTTAAAAATACATCATTTTTTCTAATTTTTCAGAATTCACCCCCCCCCCCAAACAGAGCGGATCCGTTCCGGTTATGTCAATCACGTATCTAGTACATTTGCTTATTTTTCCCACCAAGTTTCATCCCGATTCCTCCACTCTAAGCGTTTTCCAAGATCTGATCGGAACTAGTCGGGTTTAAAATAAGAGCTCTGAGACTAGATATCCTTCCAAACATCAAATTTCATCAAGATTCATCACCCGTTCGTAAGTTAAAAATACTTCAGTTTTCTATTTTTTTCCGAATAACCACCCCCCACTCTCCCCCCAAATGGTCAAATCGGGAAAACGACTATTTCAAATTTAATCTGGTCCGGTCCCTGATATGTCTGCCGAATTTCTTTGTCCTAGATTACCTGGAAGTGCCTTAGGTAGCAAAGCCAGGCCCGAGAGACCGACGGAATTTGCGATCGCTATATGTCACTTGGTTAATACCAAGTGCCATAAAAAACAAGAGCTAAGAGCTCATATGGCACTTGTGACGAGGCCAAAAGAGCTAAGAGCCAAGAGCTCATATGGTAAGAGCTCTAACAAAATTATAAGAATCAATAGATTTATTTAAAAGGAAAATCAGAGGCTTAATGCCGGTTGGCATTTTAAATAAGAGCTTTAAGTCACGATGTTTTCTAAATATCAAAATTCATTAAGATCCGATCACCCACTCGTAAGTTATATATGCCTCATTTTTTCTAATTTTTCCTCTCCCTTTAGCCCCCCAGATGGTCAAATCTGGGAAAACGACTTCATCAAGTCAATTTGTGCAGCTCCCTGACACGTCTACCAATTTTCATCGTCCTAGCACGTCCAGAAGCACCAAACTTGCCGAAGCACTGAACCCCTCCACCCAACTCCCTAAAGAGAGCGAATCCAGTACAGTTACGTCAATTACGTATCTACGACATTTGCTTATTCTATCAACCAATCTTCATCCCGATTCCTCCGATCTAAGCGTTTTCCAAGATTTCTGATTTCCCCCTCCAACTCCCCCAATGTCAACAGATCTGGTTGAGATTTGAAATAAGAGCTCTGAGACATGAATTCTTTTTAAATATCAACTTTTAGATCCGGTCACCCGTTCTTAAGTTAAAAATACCTCAATTTTTCTAATTTTTCCAAATTCACACCCCCCAGCTCCTCCAAAGAGAACGGATCCGTTCAATTATGTCAATCACGTATCTAGAACTTATGCTTATTCTTTCCATCAGGTTTCATCCCGATCTCTCCACTCTAAGCATTTTCCAAGATTTCTGTTTCCCTGCTCCAACCCCCTATGTCCCCGGATCCAATTCGAGTCGAAAATGGAGCATCCGAGACATAAGATCCTTCCATATATCAAATTTCATTAAGGCTAATGGTCTTTTTTGTTCCCGCCCAATTTCTGAAACAGATTCTAAGAATCTTAATAACGCCACTGCTAGTATCTATTCGATAGCAAACTCGTTTATGAGACTTGACAAAAACATAAACAAGTGGGAGAAAAAAACAAAAGATGTTTGTTTAGCAAAAGCACGTTAGATTCTACGGAGATTAATTTAAATGAACAGGTTATGTAAAAGAAAATATACCCACTGCTGAGCTAAAAATAGTGTTTTCTTTTGCACATCAATTTAAAGGGTAATCCTATATTTTTTCGCTCAGAGATTTTGATTCGATGTGCATTGAATGCAAATGGTAGAACTTGTACGAAAAGTAGACAAATATTTTATTTTCGAGATGGGTGTCTGTTTTGAAATGTAAAGCGTGAACTCTCCCAAACCTCAACCGAGACCGAGTCCGTTTGGAAATGAAAATTGTTTGGCTATTGGGAGAACCCTTGGGTATTGAGAATTGCAAGCAGTTAGCCAGGTGGGTGAAACACCCACCTGGCTATTTTCTTTTAATCTTCAGTTCTCGAAGTCCACCAGTCCCCAAACTTAAACCTCGTCATGTTACTTCTGAATTCCTTTTTACAAATTGTGATGAAAATGAAATAAATGAAATAATTATGTGTATGAAATAACAATCCTGTGGAGTAGATGAAGTATCGTTAAAGCAACAAAAACAATTGTTATTTCTATTTTGACTCATCTGATTAATTTATCACTTGAAGAGGGAACTTTTCCAGAAAGACTTAAATTAGCCTGAGTGCTACCCCTTCACAAAGGGAAGTCAAAAAATGAACCGAGTAATTACCGATCCATTTCTATTTTACCTTTTTTTCGAAGATTTATGAGAAAGTAGTCCATGAAAGAATGTATGATTACCTCCAGGAGTAGAATCTTCTGTGCGATACCCAACTTGGCTTTCGCAAAGGACTTTCTACGGATATGCACCAGCTATCTGGAATTCAATCCCCTTGGAAATCCGGAACTCAAATAAACTTACTACCTTCAAGCGAGCAGTGAAGGGTCGTTCCAGAAATACTGTTTAGACTTGAATATCATGCGGTCCTCCTCTTTTCGATCTTTTCTTTTATTTTCTTTTTTTTCTTTTCTTTCTCTTCGTCACTCCCCTTTTTTCTCTTTTTTTTCTTTTTTGATAAATCCAGTTGATTCGTTGTTTCTGTTAGTTGATTGTTTAATTATTCTTTAGTTAAGTTTCTGCCCTAGTCAAGCACTTTTGTGCTTTCCTGGCAGATTATGTACATGTAATTATGTGTTTTTATTTAAATATATATGATTGAATTGAATTGAAGAATTCCTGCGAACAAAACTCTAGCACAGCTTGCATCAAACAATAAGTGCGTAATTGGTAATTTGATGTGTGTGTGTAGACTTGTTCCTGTGTTTGCGTACGTTTGTGTTTTTGTGCTCCTCAATCTCATCCTGCTAAATAACTAAGAAGACTAATCCGCCATTCCATCATAAATTTACTATGAAAAAGTAGCACATAAACAGAATTGATGGAAATAAAACTAATTTATTGGGAAGATAACAAGAGGAAAAGTTTGTGTAAAACGAAAAACTCAATGCATACCCGTACTAATGAACTTATTTTGGAAGAAATATAGCCTCTCAGGCGCATACGGGTTAAAGCACATAAAAAAGAATTTTTATTGAAATAGAAGAAAAGCGATAACAGTAAAAAGTTTGGGATTTCCCAAAAGGAATTTAAAAACCCTTGTCCATCGTATCTGCCCCCATTAAAATACAACAACGAAAACAAACAGTCCGCACATGCAAAAGTAAACTACCCAAAGAAAAAGGATGAATGTTTGAGAGGTTTTTCACTCTCAGAAATCATATACCTCAGGTGGCTAGTACCAAGCATGGCAGAAGTGTGCCAAGCATAGAGGAACTGTGAGAACAGTACTAAGAGTGAATGATCTGTGCCAAGCATGACATAAGTATCCCAAGCATGGCAGATGTCTGCTAAGTCTGATACAAGATCGTGATTTCATAGCAATCTGGGAATGTACATTATACAATTAGGCTAGTGAGTTAAGTAATTGAAAATTAAAGAGCCATTTGAAACAGACGGACAGAAAATAAAATCCTTCAATGATCTAAATGTGAAACGGTCAAACATTACTGTCTATGCATAATTGACTGAAAATGAAGAGAAATAAAAATAAATAATTATACCAAACATAAAAGAAATGGGTACTGCTATATACAAATAATTAAATCCTAAACGATTAAAAATTAAAATGAGTGCTAAAGTTAAACCAAAAAGGACACAAATTACTGCCCATAGGAGTTCGACTAGAGTTCCGTTCTAACCGTAAACCAAAATAAAAAATTGTCGCTAAATAGAATCTGTAAACCTTAATTGTTGATGTTTCCTGTAATTAGTATATTAAACACTAAATAATTATACATTACACATTCAGTTCATTTTCAATATCTTTCCAGTCACCTTGATTTTTATAGTGGTTTTTTTGTGTCAGTATTTTGGAATTAATAAGATGAAAGCTATTTTCCATGTAATAAGATTAGGGCATTAACGTTATTTTGTGTTAGGGCGAGATGCACAAGATTTCGGAAAAAAACTTAAAGACGCTTTAATTAAATACCAAAAATGAACGAATTGTACAGAAAACGTAATAATTGTAGGAAAAACTATAAAAATCACAAATACTAAGCCCAAGTAACATACAAGAAATTTATAAGAAAAAAACTAAAATTGTTTGTATTAAATGTATTTAATATACTTCAGACCAGATAAGAAACTTCATTATTTTTGGACATTGACGAAGAATGAGACAGAAATTTATGGAGGAAAAAATAATTTTCCTTGCCAATATTTTTTAACACATTTTTTTTTATCAAACACGAAGATTTATCTATTCCAAATCAGACCAAATTATTTCTTCAAAATCACTGTTTTCATGCATTGAGTTCCTGGTAAATTCACTGTTCTCCCCGATCCCTTCTGTGCGTTTTTTTTCTTGCTGTTCACTTCAACTCGACTCAACCTTCTTTTTTTTCCTCTTTTTATTTCTTGAGACAAGCTTGAGTCCTTCGGTTGTTGGGCTGTTGTACATTTTACAGACACAGGTTCTCTGATTTCCATATTCCTTGCAACCCTTGAGTCTAAAATTTCAGGAAGTAAGGATTCATTCCAGAAGGCTTCAAGCTTCGGAAATATTTTTTCCCAGTAGTCTTTCGATCGGTGAACTGTAATTATTTCCCAATCCTCAATAGAGTTATAAACTATTAAGTGGCATACCATTTTATCCAGTATCTCGAGTTGGCCTTGTATCTGGGCGAAATACCTGTGATTTTTTTTTAGCTGAAGACCTTCACTGGATAATTCAAGAAAAAATGCTTTAACTAAATTTTTTGACTGGGCCACATCATAAATGGTTTTGAACTCTGGTATATTATGCACCGTTTTTATCTCTATAGGTGTGCCATTAGGGAGCAGCCCATCTACAGATGCAGCAAGATACTGATACTGTGGATGCACACTGAGTCCTATTTGATCTCCCTTTACGACTTTTAAGTTGAATTTGTTTTCATATGCTTCTAGTGCCACTACTTCTAAATCTAAGCCCTTTTTCATTAGGGCAGAGCAGAATCTAGGTCCCAAGTTTCGAATTTGCTGAACAATTGGGGCAACTCTGGTGCTGTTTTTTCTGGTTGCAATTCTGTGGAAGTAACTACTAGTTATTCTCTTAGATCTTTCTTCAACCCAAGTGTCATTTTTGGATTGGCCCTTGGTACTGTTGAACAAACAGCTTATACTGGCAAAATCCAATTTTAAATTCTCGTCAGTATATTTTTGTATGGCCAAATTCATTTCATCAGAAGTCATGTCTGGCTTATTGCAATTTGGTCCATAGTCACGATTACCAAAGTTATAGTTTCTATTTTTTAACTTAGCAACGTGTTTTCCTCCAAGAGCACTATAATAACTGGTCAAATTACGTTTAGATATTACACGGAGTTTAGCCGTTTTATTACAATATTTTTTTGTTACGCTAGAAGGACTAAGCCCAAAAATATTTTTCCAAGCTAATTGATGCCATTTTGGACCTGAATTATAAGCAAGACTTGCTCCATGAACTCTTGCATGATATGAACCTCGTTTAGACCGGCTTATTTGCTTTCCTCCGATGAATTTAGCAACAACTGACATGTAGCTTTCAGCTAAGTTTGTAGTTGCGTCATTTCGAAGCTGCTCTGCTTTTCGACACACAATATCGACCTCTGTCATAACATCTTCAAACACGTGCAGGGGAAAATTATTCCACCGATCTTCTATTTTACTATTCACGGTCAATTCAGCAATCTTAGGACATCCAGAATCACATTTTGTGTGGTTTCCGAAAACATGGTACGGACCTCTTTTTAACAAGATTTTCAATTCTTCTGCTGTTCCATTATTTTCAGAATTTATTTTTATCGCACCCCTTAAATTTTTTGTCAGTTGCTGGATAATTCCTCGGGGAAGACATTTTGTGTACAAACCTTTTTTATTTTTGCACAAATTATATAGATGGGCTGTATAGTTTTTTGTGACGTGATTTGCACATTCATGTTTCCGTATGTTGGAACCGTAGGAAACACTTTGTTTTAGCTTATAAAAAACACTGGAATCACCGTCACCGATAAACTCTAAAAACTGTAATCCGTGCATCTCCTCACTGGAACGAAAGCCTTCAACTAGAATATCTGTTTCCATGCTCCTTGAATTTCCGTTATAATTCAGAAAGCAGAAATGATCTTTGGGAATTACTTTGGCGTTTGCAGAAGAAAAACATATATAACAGTATTTATTTTTTATGCCAACATATAACAGTTTTTTCGTAAATGCATCTATGATAACTGCAACACATCCTTTGGCCGAATAATCGTGTCCTTTGCTACGCTTATTCCAGCCTCCATCACATATCACTTTTGTCCAGTATGAGTCCTCCTTATACCTATCATCATGAATGGCTGATTTTAAGGCCTCTCGTCCATTTTCTAGCAAAATTTCCGATAAACTATTCATCCAAGCATTACCAAGCTGCCTTTCAATACGGGAATAAACTATTCGTGACATTGGTTTCACTCCAAGCACCCCGAAGAATTCACATAGTGTAGAATACCCTCCTCCACTACCCATGGCTCCCAAAACAGCCTTCGAATTCAAGCAGCCTTTAAGACTTGATTTTTTTTCGGAAAAAGCAACCTGTGTCTGGTCCGTAAAACTTGAAAGATATTCTTTTACGCTTGTTGCTGGACATTCTGGTTCACCTTTAATCCTCTTTTCCCAGTTACACTTATTACACTTAACTTTCAGTTCAGTTTTCAGGCCTTTCTTTTCTAATTGCTTTATAATCAATTTTCCGTGATCGCAACTGATTTTGTGTCTGAATGCTGAAATTACTTCAGCAAGGAAATACCTTAGATTCACAATGCAGTTTCCATCTGGAATTCCAGATAAGTCTATCTCAGTATTCGTATCGGGGCAATCAACACCGTGAGAACCACTACCGTTTCCCAATTTATTTGAATCGTCTATGAGAGGATTTGCTGAAAATTCTTCTGAAATTTTCGATCCATTTGACAAATTATCTTTATCTTGTTCTCCAAGCAGCACCTTTCTAAAAAAAAATGAAAAGAACCATAGAAAAACAAAACAGCGACCCGGCTCAATAGTAAACGAAAGTCTAAAAAACGAAATTTTGATACTAATAAATACGTCAAAAGAATCGGATTTTAATTAAATTTATTCCTACCCATCAAAAGATAAGAGCCTGAGAAAATTTGTCTTATTTTGGAAAAAAGGGGGAAACACGCCCTAAAAGTCATAGAATTGTTTTGCCAGAAGACTGATCAAGGGTGCGTGTTTATTTGTTTTTTGTTTTCTTTTTCCCAGGGGTGATTGTATCGACCCATTGGTCCTAGGGTGTCGCAAGAGGGCTCATTTTAATGAAAATGAAAAGTTCCAGTGCCCTTTTTAAGCGACCAAAAATTGGAGGGCACCTAGGCCCCCTCCCACTTTCATTTTTTTTCTCAAAGTCAACAGATCAAAATTTTGAGATAGCCATTTTCTTAAGCATAGTCAAAAAACATAATAAGATGTCTTTGGGGACGACTTACTCCCCCATAGTTCCCGGGGGAGGGGCTACAAGTTATAAACTTTGATCAGTGTTTACCCTGACCTGATGCCCACTTAATTGGACAATCTGTCTTGGCTTTTTCTACAATTGGCCATGACTTGACTTATCCCACAACTATTCCTTTTAATTAAAAGTCAACGGTTGAGGGGTTTTGGCTGAAGGGGGGGGGGTAGAGGGGAGGGAGCTACGTTGAAGGATCTTTACTTAGAGGAATTTGTCACGGGGGAAAAGAAATTCAATGAAGGGGCATAGGATTTTCTAGCATTATTAAAAAAAACACTGAAAAAATAATAATGAAGAAGTTTTTCAACTGAAAGTAAGGAGCAGCATTAAAACATAAAACGAACAGAAATTATTACGCATATGAGGGGTTCATCTCCTCCTAAATACCTCGCTCTTTCCGTTAAAGTAATTTCAACTATATATTCTACGGACTTGGTGATTCTAGGGTCATTCTTAAAGAACCGGGAGAAAATTTAAGCTTTAGTGTAAAGAGCGAGGTATTGACGAAAGGGCAAACCCCCTCATATATGTAATACAAATATACAAAGTTCTAGGTGCTTTTATAAGTTACCAAAAATTGGAGGGCAACTAGACCTCCTCCCCCACCCCATTTTCTTCAAAATCGTCAGAACGAAAATATGAGAAAGCCATTTAGACAAAAAAAGATATGCAAATTTCGTTGTGCGGTTAGCCAAATCAAAACATGCATTAATTTAAAAACGTTCAGAAATTACATAAAAAAACAGTTTTTTTTTAACTTCAAGTAAGGAGCGTCATTAAAACTTAAAACGAACAGAAATTATTCCGTATATGAAAGGGGTAGTCCCCTCCTCAACGCCTCGCTCTTTACGCTAAAGTTTCTTATTGTTTTAAAAAGTATAGTTGTGAGAAAGAGTCAAACTTTAGCGTAGAGAGCGGGACATTGAGGGACTACCCCCTTTAATAAACGGAATAATTTTTGTTCGTTTTAATGTCACTCCTTACATGCAGTTAAAAAAAACTTGTTTTTTTTTATTTAATGGACAAGAGGGAATGAAACTTGTATATGTAATTTTTACTTACCGGTATTTTAAATTCAGCCACCTTTTGTTGATAATTTTCTTCCTCATATCTCAAATGTCTTATTGACTTCAGTTGACAAGTCAACTAATCAGAGACACAATGCCTTGGAGGCGTAATGCCTAAAATTGGATAAGAATCCCGCCTTTTTTTCTATTGGCTGATGAACAACGCTATTAAGCCGGAAACAGGGGTAAAATAAGTAAAAAGTAAGCACATTTTGAAATTGTATTTTTCTGATTTTGCTTTCAAACTATTTATGATAGACATCAGAAATTTTCTGTAATGGTTGTAGATTATAAAATCTACATATGATCCAAAATTCTACCCTCTGGAGCCAACTTCATACCTTCTAGCAAGAAAAATGTTGAAAATTAAAAATAATTTTTTGCACCGTTAAAAATAAAAATATAACAATTCTGCAACCAACATTTTTTTTTAAATACTGGCAGGATGAACTAAAAAAAAAATCTACTGTCATTTCCCATCCACTAAATTTTTATTCACCAAACTAAAATAACTTGATTTCTTTTTTTTGCACAATAGGTAAAGCATATACAGAAAAAGTGAAACCAACATTTTTTTCCTTTTTAACTCGAGAGTCATCAAAAAAAAAAATCAGTTCAAAATCACCAAAATCGCAGAAGTTATTCATGATTTTCTATCATAGGAGAAATAGCATTGGACACAAATTAAGACCATTAGCCTTAAGGTCTGATCACCCGTTCGTAAGTTGCAAATACCTTTTGTTTCTCTTGTTTCTCATCCGGCATCTAAAAGCCAGACATGCATCCTTATTACCAACTCAGATTAAAAAAGTTGACAAAAACCTCGTATTCTGAACATTATCAAATCGCAATGATAGTAGCCAAGGAGACAAGGTGAATTTTGTTAGTTTGAATAAGTCAAACAGTTCTTGGTAATGGACTGTAAATAAGCAGCGACCCGACTCAATAGTAAGCAAAACTTTAAAAAACGGCATTTTGACAACAATGGATATATAAATAGAACTGGCTTATTATGGTGATTTCAAAAACATAAGTCTTATTAAGTTTAGTCAACCCTTCAAAAGCTACCGGCCTGAGAAAATTGGCCTGATTTACGAAACAAGGGGAAAGGACCCCCTATAAGTTAAAGAATTTTAATAAAATCACATCTTTTTTGACAGAAGAAAGATCACGGATGTGTTTATTTATTGTTGTTTTTTTTGTTTGTTTTTTTAAGGGGTGATCATATCGACCCAGTAATCCTTAAACATCGGGAGAGGGATCATCGGAACGAAAATTGAAGTTCTAGTGCTCTTTATAAGAGACCAAAAAGATTAGAGGGCAAATACGCACCCTCCCCCCTTTTTTCTTAGAATCACCCGGTGAAAATTTTGAGATGGCCATTTCGTTCAGCAAATTTGAAAGGCCAAATAACTATGGCTCTGGAGATAAGACGATCCCCAACAGACCCTGGGGAAAGGTCTTTTAGCCAATTTTGGTTAAAAATTGCTGAAAGATTTAATAGCTACGTTTTTGAAGATAACTTGACCCCTCAACACCCACAATACAATGACTAAAAGCTTTGAACTTTGGCTAGTGTTTACATAGTTTATATGATATTGGGAAGTATACATATAAATTTTAAAGGGAATTATTTTCGGTGGAAGATGTTTATTTTATATGGGGAGATTTTCACATTGGTAGGGTAGTTTCTGGAGGTGAGCTTTCCAAAGAAACTTTACATGGGGGATACTCTGTCAAAATTAATATGCAATTTTTTTTTTAATTTTTCAAGTACGTTGAGCCAAATTCAAACCTGCATTAGTTGAAAAACTTAAAAAAAAAATTAAGTTTTTTTTTAACTTAGAGTAAGGAGCAACATTAAAACTTGAAATTATTAATAAACAGAAATAAACAGAATAATAAACAAAAATTGTTCCGTATAAGAAAGGGGCTGTCCCCTCCTCAGAGTAACTCTCCTTACGCTAAAGTTTGACTTAGTCCCAACTCTTTTTTTTAATTGTTTCCGTCGATTCACTGGCAGCCATGGATTTAGAGTACACGGGTTGAAACAGTAGAGAATCGTGGCCAAATACATGGGAATTACCCAGACGGTATTTTCTTAGAGAACTAACTGGAGAGGTGGAAATATACTAAGAAAACAATTCTTACTTCATAATATATAGAATAAGAATAGTTACACATTTTGCATGCAGCATTGCTATACTTTACCCCCCCCCCCCGACGATGTGTAAATATATAACCCATAGTATATATTTTCCAGCTATTCTCGCAGTGCGTCTCGCTTGTTTCAACCCGTGTACCCACAGCCTATATAGACACAGCCTATATAGACGCAGCCTATATAGACAGTGTCTATATAGCCTAAGCTGTGAGTGTACCTGTAAATTGAATCAACTGTGACAAAATAAAAACTGGAAAAATAAGTTATGGTGGACGAATACATTTAAAATACATAATTTGGGCTATATTTACACATTAGAGGAGAGGGCAAAGTATAGGAAGGCTGTATGCAAAATGTGTTAACCATGATTATTCTACAGGTTATGAAGCAAGAATTGTTTTCTTAACATGTTTCCTTCTCTATAGTTAGTTCTCTAGGCCAGTGGTTCTCAAACTGTCATACGCGCAGGTACGCAAAATTTTTTAGGGGTGGAGTGTCGAAAAATTTTTTTTTAGAGTGGAGTGTCTAAATAAGTTTGATAACCACTCCTCTAGGGAATAACCGAGGCAATAATTTACGCTATATATGCACATTAGGAAAAAGAGGTGGCAGAGCGGGTCCTGGGGTTGATGGTTTCTGGAGAAAAATTAATTATGGCCCCCTCCCCTTCCTTCCCAACTCAAAAATAAGAAAAATAAAGCCCGATTAAAGTGAAAAATTAGATTAAAATGGTCGATTCTTCCGCCACGACGCCTTCTAAGCCACGGCACTCGGAGCAACAGTCCCAGTTGGCCCATCTCCCTCGGAACGGAACAGGTTAGGCTGAAGTACAGTTGAAGCACCTTCAAATATGTAAACTAAAATTTTTGGGCATACTATGAAGCATGAATTAGTTTCCTAATATGCTTCATTCTCAATAGTTCCATTTGTAGGTTAATTTTTTTTTTTAAATTCCCCTTCCCCCACCCCTACTCTACAAACATATACTCTGAATTAGAATATACCCTGAATTGGTATATATAAGGTAGGGGTAAAGTTTATTTCCGTTGTGGCCTAAACGAATGCTAAATCTGAATTCAGGATGCAATTCTGACTATAGAGGTAAGCTTGAACTTTACCCATATCCCCCTTAATGTGCAAGAACACACTCTGAATTGTTATATATAGGGATGGGGGTAAAGTCCATTTCTGGCGTATATTAATGTTAAATTTTGATTAATGATCCAATTTTTACTATACAGAGGTAAGATTATTTTTAAGTAGCCAGAAGAGTGTAATGTTCTGGCTCTCCAGAAGAGAGCCAGAACATTACGCCCAATATCAGTCTGTTGATTATGACCCAAAACTGCGTTTATTCCGCATTTCGATACTCAGAAGAAGAAAACAAAACAGAAGCTCACATCTAAACAAGAGCTAAGAGCTCATATGGCACTTGTGACGAGGCAAGAAGAGCTAAGAGCCAAGAGCTCATATGGTTTGAGCACTAACAAAATTCTAAGAAGCAATAGATTGATTTAAAAGGAAAATCAGAGGCTTAATACCGGCCAGGATTTAAAATAAAAGCTCTGAGTCACGATGTCCTTCTAAATATCAAAATTCATTAAGATCCGATCACCCACTCGTAAGTTATAAATACCAAATTTTTTCTAATTTTTCCTCTCTTTTTAGCCCCCCATCCCCGGATGGTCGAGTCTGGGAAAACGACTTTATCAAGTCAATTTGTGCAGCTCCCTGACAGGCCTGCCAATTTTCATCGTCCTAGCATGTCCAGAAGCACCGAACTTGCCAAATCGCTGAACCCCTCCCCCAACTCCTCCAAAGAGAGCGAATCCGGTATGGTTACGTCAATCACGTATCAAGCACATTTGCCTATTCTATCCACCAAGCTTCATCCCGATTCCTTCACTCCAAGTATTTTCCAAGATTTCCCCCTCCAACTCCCCCCAATGTCAAACGATCTGGTCGGGATTTGAAATAAGAGGTCTGAGACATGAATTCCTTCT
The DNA here is from genome assembly GCF_032884065.1 of Artemia franciscana. Classification (NCBI taxonomy): domain Eukaryota; kingdom Metazoa; phylum Arthropoda; class Branchiopoda; order Anostraca; family Artemiidae; genus Artemia; species Artemia franciscana. The sequence goes on from NC_088868.1 coordinate 36,548,851, forward strand.
AAATATCAAATTTCATTAAGATCCGATCACCTATTCATTTGATAAAAATACCCCACTTTTTATGTTTTCCAAGAATTCCAGTTTCCCCCTCCAACTCCCCCAATGTCACAGGATCTGGTCGGAATTTAAAATCAGAGCTTTAAAGCACAAGATCCTTCTAAATATAAAATTTTATTACGATCTGTTTGCCCTTTCGTAAGTTACAAATACCTCATTTTTCCAAATTACCCTCCCCCCAAACTCCACCGAAGAGAGCAGATCCAGTCCGGTTATGTCAAGCACGTATCTTAGACAGGTTTTTATTCTTCCCATCCAGTTTCATCCTGATCTCTCCGCTTTAAGTATTTTCTAAGATTCCTGGTCCCCCCCCCCAACTTCCTCCCCCATGACGGTGGACCCGGTTGATATTAGAATAAGAGATCTAAGTTACAAGGTCCTTCTAAATATGAAGTTTCATGAAGACCCGATCACTCCTTCGTAAGTTAAAAATAAATCTTTTTTTTAATTTTTCACAATTAACCCCCCCCCTCCCAATAGAGCAGATCCGTTCAAATTATGTGAATCACGTATCTAAGACTTCCGCTTATTTTTCCCACCAAGTTTCATCCCGATCCCTCCAATCTAAGCGTTTTCCATGATTTTAGGTTCCCCCACCCCAAACTCCCCCCAATGTCACCAATTCCGGTCGGGATTTAAAATAAGAGCTTTGAGACACGATATCCTTCTAAATATCAAATTTCATTGAGATCCGAGCACCCGTTCGTAAGTTAAAAATACCTCATTTTTTCTAATTTTTCAACTACCCTCCAACTACCCCAAAGAGAGCAGATCCGTTCCGGTTATTTCAATCATGTATCTAGGACTTGTGCTTATTTTTCCCACCAAGTTTCATCCCGATCCCTCCACTCTAAGTGTTTTCCAAGATTTTAGGTTTCTCCCTCCCAACCCCCCCCCCCCCCCGATGCCACCAGATCCGGTCGGGATTTAAAATAACAGCTATGAGATACGATATCCTTCCAAACATCAAATTCCATTAAGATCTAATTAACCGTTCGTAAGTTGAAAATACTTCATTTTTTCTAAAAAAATTTTAATTAAAGCCCCCCCCCCCTCACTCTTCCCTAGATGGTCAGATCGGGAAAACGACTATTTCTAATTTAATCTGGTCCGATCCCTGATACGCCTGCCAAACTTCATCGTCCTAGCTTACCTGGAAGTGCCTAAAGTGGCAAAACCGGGACCGACCAACAGAATTTGCGATTGCTATATGTCACTTGGTTAATACCAAGTGCCATAAAAAGTAAAATCATTCCACATTCACTGACCACAATCCAAAATCAAGGAGGCACACTCGTGCCTCTATAAAGAGGCGACACACGACAATGTTAAGCGATCTTCGGTTCCAGTGGTTGCAGACGGATGGGGAGGGATGCATTTCGTAGCCCGAGCTCCAACTAAGAAACCTGCAAAATTTCATCCCCCTCCAACTTTTTCTTCATGGGGAAAATCTGGCCGAAAGTTTCGACCTGTCAACCCAAGCCCCCCTTTAACGTTGTCCGATCGGGCTGAAATTCACAAGTTAAGGTCCCCTAGGGCCCAGGAGCTTATCCGCGAAATTTCAGCTTGATCCGATAACTCCTTCCCTGTTTTCCAGAAACCACGCATAGCCACTTAAAATTCATTTACTTTTTTTTCCTAGACGCCTACAGGTCACATCCGACATCGGATCTGGGTGTACGAAGACTCATTCGATGCGGAATTCTCCGAGTAAGTGCCCATGAAAGTTTCGTAGGAAAATCTTAACCCCCCGAAAGTTTCGACCCTCCAACCCCCCCCCCCCCGCCCCTTTTAACGTTGTCCGATCGGGCTGAAATTCACAAGTTAAGGTCCCCTACGGCCCAGGAGCTTATCCGCGAAAGTTCAGCTTGATCCGATAACTCCTTCCCTGTTTTCCAGAAACCACCCATTAGCTATTTAATTAACGGATTTCTCTCCATAAGAGCCCATGTTAATTTGAAATTTTTAAAAGCTATTGAGAAGTTATATTTACACACATGCAAGTTATTAGCTCAGTTGGTAGAGCGTGAGACTTTTAATCCTCGGGTCAAGGGTTCAAGTCCCTTACGGGCGGTTTTTTTTTCACAACATCAAAAAAATTTTGATAACACCTGGACAGCTTATCATTTGAGAGATAACAGAATATTAGCTTCTTATGAGCAAAAGAAACATTTCGGTCATTCTATCTATTTTTTTTCTATTTTATACAATGATTTAAAAGCGGGGGGGGGGGCGGCAGCCACCCAAGTTCCTCTCCTAATTCCTGTACGAGGAGTACAGGAATTATTAAATTACATCCACCATGGATTGTAGAAAAACGTACAGAAATAATATGAAAAAAACTTCGTTTTCTTAAAGAGTTAAAGAGTCTGCGTCCCAAAGTCGAACCTTAAAACGTACAGGAATTAGAAGAGGCAGTTGGGGGGCTGCCGCCCCCCAAACCCCCTGCTTTTAAAGACTCTTTTGTACAGGTTTTTGTTTTTTTGCTAACCCCCCGCTCTTGGCTTCGGAAAGGCCCTCTTTTAATTAACAAAAAATTGAAATGAATGAATAATGGAATAACTTCGAAAAATGTTAAACACAAGAGGACAGGAGAACCATTGCGCCGAAACTAGTAATTAGTAACAATGAAGTCCCCCCCCCCCCAAAAAAAAAACCTGTACAAAGGAGTCTTTAAAAGCTGGGGGTTTGGGGGGCGGCAGCCCCCCAACTGCCTCTTCTAATTCCTGTACGTTTTAAGGTTCGACTTTGGGACGCAGCCTCTTTAACTCTTTAAGAAAACGAAGTTTTTTTCATATTATGTATACAATAAGACAAGTTATTTAAAACCAAAGAATTCATGTTGGAAAGAGTCCAGACTTCTGACTAAGGCTTCTCCATACAAAGCCTGTCTAACCTGTTTATTTATCAATGAGAAATTGAATTACTAATATGCAGTATGCTTCCACTTAGGGGATTTCCCTTCTGAAAAGGTGTTTTGTTTTGGCATGTCTTTAGTGGGTGGACTGTTTCATTTGGATTATAAATTGATATTTAATTGTCTTAATTACCAAATCGGTAAAATTCTAGTTAATTGACTTCTTTCTATCTCAGAAAGGGTTTGGGTTAGGAAAATGAAACTTTCAGGGACGAAAATGTACTTCCCTAGTTCTACCTAAAATTTCAATCACTACCCCTCCTCTTATTAAAAATGCCAGACTTAGCTAAGAAAGCAGCATGTCCTCAGTCAATCAATGAAGTCAGGATGATATAATTATCAAGGGTGCTTATCTGTTATAGCGGCAACACTCAAGAAGGGAAATTAGGTTAACCCTAATAAATATACCTAAGTATGATAAAAATATCCCACTTTAGAAACAAAGTCGGGCTATATATTTGTACATTAGGGGGTGGGGGATAATTATAGTGGGTCTGAATGCAATATGTGTTAGGTACATTTAATCTGCATATTATAAAGTAAGGATTGTTTTCTAGCTTCACAGTCAGGGGCGTAAGTTGCTATGGGGAAGGGAGGAACTGACAGAGGCGCCATTTGGGCCAAATCTTGGGGTTGGTATGGGGCATTTGACGGAACTTGAGACTTTTATTATGAATCTAAACTACTTTCAAAGTTTAGAAGGATTAATAGCAAATAGCGTAATTACCCCGAGGGTCGTCAGGTAATTACGCTCTTTGGCTAATAGGCGTGCAGTTAGTTCAAACCATTTGAACAGAATGGTTTATGTTGGACATAATCGATGATTATGGCCGGAAAAGGGCCCTTTGTGGTGGAGGCTTGGGCCCCCTGGAAAATCTGGGGTGGGCATTTGCCCACCCCTGACCCCCCAAATGGCGCCTCTGGGAACTGACCCTCCCAGACCTCAGTTTCCCCCTAGTTTGCCCCCCAGCTTAAATTTTATTCCTTCCAAAATCTTGTCAAAACTAATTATCCTGCATAAAATAAGCATCAACAGAAACATATCAGTTTTATTAAATACATATTTACCTTTATTGCACTTTTATAGTACTAAATAGTACCTTCAAATGGCTTATTTTTATAGTTTTTACTTTCATTTTCCCTTGATTTGGAAAAATTGGCTCCAACTTTGCCCCCCCCCCCCTCTTTATCCAGTAGTTTTACGAAATTACGCCACATATTCAAACTGTCCAAATATTTACCCCTACCTCCCTTAATATGCAACTATATAGCCCAAAATATATATCTCATCTATTATGTCACTTGACTTTGTTTTGTCTTTCGCTAAGCTGAAAGAAACTAATGAAAGAAACCGGTTCTACGGTGCGTCAATGGATGAAGTTTTCTTAAGAAAGAAGCACATTTTTTGCCAAGCTTTGCCTTGGCTATTTGAATGAGAATATAAATTCTGCATTCTTTTCGTATTGGATCGCTAATCACGATATATTCCGAATTTTTTAAATTTTTCTGTTTTCTTAAAAACAAAGCCCATTTTTGCCAAGCATAGCCTTAGCTAATTGAATGAGTATATAAATTTTGCATTTTTTTTTTTCGTATTGCATTGTTAATCCAGATTTTTTTTTTTCATTTTTACAGGTTTTCTTAAGAGCCCTGAGCATCTTGAAATATGTCATTTTTAACTAAAATATTTCAATCTTGAAATCTCAAAAGCTAGAGATTAGTTTTTTGTCAGTTATAACCGAAAGATACCTTGCAAACAAACTTCTTTCAAAGCGGTCAGTTTACATCAAATATGATGAAAAGGTAATCTTGCATTCATGCAAGATTACTTAGTTGAATAGGCATGAAATTTATATAAACATTTAAATCCCTTACTTTGAAGACACTTCCTTAATTACGACATTTCTGACAAAATAAGGATGTTGGAAAAATAAATACCGAGAAAAATCACGACTTTAGCGAAGAATGACATTTTTAAAAAAATGACAAGTTGGGAACCGTTTTGTTTTATGTCTAAAATTTACAAAAGTTGCTTTGTTTTGCCATCTTATATTTCAAATATGTGTCACTTTTTCCCTTTTATACCATTGTGTCTAGGCACATGGGAATGTCTCGTTTTGACTTAAAAAGTGTCCAGTTGGCAACCCTGCGTCTGTAGCCAACCCAGGCACCTCTTGGTTTCTATTGCTGTTGGCGGTAACCTATATTTTAGAGTAGGGCTAGGGCCTGCCTACCGGGTATGAAGAACGAAATTTGTTCTGTCCCAAAACAGGGCAATTTTTTTTCTAATTGCCTTAAAACAGTAAAGAATCTGTAAACTATAAGAAGGATGTCAAAGCAAGGGCTATCTGAACAACTTAGTTAGGTTAACTTTGAGCTACTATGCCTCCTGATGACCTAATACCACTTGTTTTATGCTTCCCAACATTGTAAGGTGTCTAATACGGTATTTTGCAGCAGTTTATTGCAAACAAAAAAAAACATTTAACGCAAGATGGCGTCAGGGATTTATTTTTAGCACTAGTGCAAATTTCTAGTCTGATAAGTTTCCAATACTTTTAGGCTCTTTTTGTATAGGCAAGATAATATAAAATACAATATGCATTGGACCTAAGAGTACTTCTGCATGCAAGGGTGGCTCGAAGCACCCAGGCTCCGGGGGATGAGATCCCCTCATTTAAACGATCCCAAGATCATATTATACGAACCATGAAAATTTATCATACATTAATCCTTTATCATTTATACTTATCTATGGAGACAAAACAGAAACTAAAGCGGAATACCTCATTCATAAATGTGTACTTGAAAACAGCTAAACTTGCATTTGTCTCTTATTCAAAGTGGAGTAGTGCTGGACAATCATGTTTTTTCAGTCAATCAGAGTCAGAGGCATTAGTGAGCTCTTTTTCATTCGCCGAGAACTTGAGTGAATCTAGTCAAGAATGAACTATGGCAGTTCTTAGCAAATTATTAACAAACCTTAGCTTGCTATATTTTCTTTTGGTAGTAGTAGCTAGAATAGGTGTTGTCACGGCCAATTTATAAAGACGATTATATTGCTTAAGCTGACATTTGTTGGTGATTTCCTTCACCTACAAAGTCTCTGAAGCAAATGGGGCAGTGGCAAAACTGGAACAGAACTTCAAGCTGTAGCCTACTTAAAGAGCAGTAGAATCTGAAGTTCTTTCTTGGTTTTGGAAACAATATTGCTGCTAATTAGATATCTGTAACCAAAACTCTTTTTTTACAGAAGGCTGAAGCGAAAAGAAACCATGAAGATGGTTTTTCTACGCTCTTTAGAAAAGAAAAAATTAGACTGTTAGGTTTGAGGCCATTTTTATCACTTCTTTTTGTGAATTCTTTACATGTACTAAAACTCACTTCAGCGCCAAGCTGCCTAATACCAACATAGCTAGGCACGCTCCTCCTCCGTCTGACATATCTAAAGCCTCCCTTTTTAATCTCACCCACTAATTTCTAATTTACGTTAAATCCTTCCATATGACCTCCCCCAACTATATTGGGGACGACCACATTTTTGTTGGGCCCCGGACAATTGGCTGAAAAGGAGAATCTGTGAATATCTGCCATCTTTTCATTCGCAACATGTGTCCAGGCCATCTCAACTTTTCTCTCATTCCATCACTTTAAGCTGTATAACATCCAATTTTTCTTACAGCTTATTGTTTGAAACATGGTTAGTCTGACAGGATCTTTTTTATATAAAAACATTATTAAGGAAACTTAAAATGATTCTCGTTTTACATAAACTAAACTTACTTAAGGGAGTATTTATCTTTAAATGAGATCCACCAGTTGAGGCGGGAGATGCTTCACCCCTTCCCAACTCTAGAAAATCTTTGAACAATTATCAAAGTATGAAAATGAGAAATAAGGTTCTTCTGTTCTCCTTGTTTTAGGAATGCCTAGTCTACCCTCTTTCTCTTATATCCTAAACAAAGTCGGCAATATAAAACAATCAAAAAAAGAAAAGTAACAAAATCAAAAGGGGGTTCCAATTACCTGTCAATCCTTCGTAAGATCCCTTCCTATGCAACTTAGGGACAACCTGCTCTTCATTTGGTTCTTTGGATGGATGGAATGATAGCTTGGTCTTTGGATAGTAGGATGAAAAACTTTTGTAGCTGTAAAAAGAATTCAAATATCATAAATGGTAGTAAACCATCAAACTAGGATCGCTTGAGCGCGAAGCACGGGGAATTCCCCCTCCACTTTCAATACCCCCGACATCACGCATATCATAATATGTGCATCATTCAACATGGGAGAGACTGTGTCGTCCATGTAAAAATTCATGAACAAAATACGTCCAGATACATGAAAATTTAAAAAAAAAACAAGATTTTTATGCTGAAATTAATGAATAGCATAAAACCTTAAACAAACAGAAGCTATTCTGTATACGAATAAGGTTGCCCTGTCCTCAATACCACGCTCTTTGCGCTGAAGCTTGACGTTTTGTTCCAATTATTTAAGAATGACTCCTGAAACACGAGGGCCATTTAATACGAGCTTTATAAAAACAAATTATAAAAACAAGCGTTTTTTTAAGTGAAAATAAGGAGGACATTAAAACTAAAACATAAATTATTTCATATATGAAGGGGTTGCCCTCCTCCTTAATACCTTACTCTTTACGATAAAGCTTTTAGTACTTATAAAGAGCTTCCTATTCTAATTGCTGTGTTACAGTGACCGTTCTTAAAAAAACTGGGGAAAACGGTCAAACTTCTTGGTAAGATAATGAGGAGAGGGCCACCCTTTCATAAACGGAATAATTTTTGTCGTTTAGATTTTAAATGTTGCTCCTTAAGCGTAAATTTTACCAGGAAAATTCACCCACCCCAAGCGCAAATCCCCCAGCCAGAATTGTTTTTATATATTTGAAACAAGCTGAATTTGAATCAGCGAAACAAGCTGATTCTTTTGATGGTACAATTCATTTTGGTTACTATTGAGCCGACTCCATCATTACTTACAATTCGTTACCATGAACTATTTGATGAGCTTTTCTAAAAGTTCTAGGAAAAAACCTTTAGCGTGAAGGGCGCATTGGAGAAGAAGCTAGCCTCCTCGTATGCGGAATAATTTCTATTCGTTTTAAGTCGTCATGTCACTCCTTACTTTCAATTGAAAAAGCTTTTATTTTTAATTTCTGATTGTTTTTTAAACAATGCCAGGAAATCTGGCTCCCTCTGCACGTACAATTTACTTCCCCACGAGAAATTCCTTGATGGGAAGATCCTCTCACGAAGCCCCTCCCCCTCTTCCGCGAAAAATATTTGTATGCTTCGCAATGGGCAAAAGTTCATAAATTACAGTACTTCCCCCGGGGATAGGGGACTCAAGTCATCATAAGAGATATATTTATTAAATCTTTCGACTATGCTGAACAAACTAGCTCTCTCAAAATTTTGATTGGGTAACTAAGGCGAAAAAAAGCTGTGGGAGAGGGGCTAGCTGCCCATCATTGTTTTTGGTCACTTAAAAAGAGTACAAGAACTTTGATTTTAGATGACTCGTTTCGACGATTGGTTTGGTACGATTACCTCGGGGGAAAACAAACAAAAAGAACAAACAAATAAACACGCATCAGTGATCTTTTTCTGGGAAAAAAAGGTCAAATTCCACATTTTAGTATATAGAAGTTTAAAATCCCTAATGTAGGTTTATCTGGTATGCTGAATCTGATGGTTTCATTTTGAATAGGATCACTAGATATTATGCGGGGGGGGGGGAGTTTCAACCCCTTTTTTCAAAAATTAATTGCATTTTTTCCAGGTTCATAACTTTTGAAGGGTAACATTAAACTTGATGAATTTTTGTATATTTTGAATAAGGATCAAAATCTGATTTATCTGACGTATCTATTGTTATCAAGCCTCTGTTTCTTAGAGCCTCGGCTACTATTGAGCCACATCACTCCTTATTTACTTACAGTTCGTTACCATGAAGTGTCTTATTTAAAGGACGAAATTTAGCCTTTTTCGTTAAGATTCATTTAATTCCATTGAACAGAAATATAGCTAAAACCTAAACAGAATTTCTAGTTATGTTTTGCTTTCGTCATGATTTTGGTTATGTTTAGGTTAAAAGAACAAAATATGGTCTTTCTGGGAGCACTAAAAAAACAATCGTTGATTATTTATTTTCGGTAATTTGGTGGAATCAAGTTGTCAAAACTGGCTAATGGCCAAATCTTTTAGACATAGCTGTCACCCCTAAACATCTTCTATAAGTTTCTGTGAACGAATTTTTCTCTAGCATTATTTAAAGGATTAATTGGATCTGCTGAAAATATATTCTAAGAACTGTATAATGCAGATGGACTGAACTCACAAAAGTTGGATTTTAATTTTGGATGTTCTCATGAGGGCCAGGCAATATTTAAAGATAAGTTTTTGCTCTGTTTATCTAGCTTTCATTTACCTTGCAACAGGGTGATCGGGACTATCGCTTGTCCCACTTAAATTAAGTGCATCTGATCGATGTTTGGTTTAATCAATTCTTATGATGGCCTAATTTAAGCAGTTTGAATTGGTTGTAGCAAATTTCTGGGAATAACCACTATAGCCAGCTAAGATCCTAAAAGTTAGAACTGATGCTAAAGAAAGCACTAGCAACTTGTTGCTTTGCTATGGATCACATTCTATACACCGAGTCATTGAAGCTAGCTTAGCATCCTTCAAGAATCATTCTGATGAAGCCGCTAAGAAAACTACAAAGGGAGTTAAAAAGAATTTGAGGAAGTTCAAACGTCACCAGAAATTTATAAAACTGTTTCCAAAAGCTTCACTGCTCTTAATGCGACTCAAATCCAAGAGCAATCACCACCATCTGCACCATTAGAAACATTAGCTGCAACAGAACAAGACATTGCGGAAACTAAGCAAAGGCTTGAGGGCGATATTGGCCGTAACATAACTGAGAAATTAAAAGACAACGGAAGCATTCTTAGACAGGCTATTCAAACAATTTGAAGTGAATTTACGATGCTATAATGCTAGAATATAATCCAAAGTTTCGGAGTATCCAGCAGTCACTCAAGAGTCTTAGGACTGAAATTGAAAACCTGGAAGAGCGTATCGAAAGACTTGAGCTAAAGCAGGATGGATACGACCAGAATGCTCTGCTCGACAGTCTTGTGTTCCAAGGAATAAAGCAGAAACCAGGAGTGAGTCTCAAAACTACCCTGCTTGGTGTTTTCAACCAAAATATGGGTGTCAATGTATCGGAGAATGACATAGCACTTACTTACCGGTTCAGAATGAACAATACATGGCAATAAGTCAAGATTTGGCTTACAAAATCTCAAACAGTTCGTGGTAACGAACTGTAGTAAGGAGTGACCCGGCTCAATAGTAACCAAAACTCTAAAAAAAGGAATTTTGATATGTAATTTGATATGGAATTTTTGATGCTGATTTTAAATATATAAGTTTCATCAAGTTTAGTCATACCCATCAAAAGTTATGAGCCTGAGAAAATTAGCCTTATTTTAGAAAATAGGGGAAAACATCCCCTAAAAGTCATAGAATCTTACCGAGAATCACACTGTCAGATTCAGCGTATCAGAGAACACTAGTGTAGAAGTTTCAAGCTCCTGTCTACAAAAATGTGGAATTTTGTATTTTTGCCAGAAGGCAGATCACGGATGCGTGTTTGTGTTGTTTTTTTTTTTGTTTTTTTTTCCCCAGGGGTGATCGTATCGACCCAGTGGTCCTAGAATGTCGCTCATTGTGGTCCTAGAATGTCAATAGAATGTCGCTAGGGCTCATTCTAACGTAAATGAAAAGTTCTAGTGCCCTTTTTAAGTAACCGAAAAAATTGGAGGGCATCTAGGCCCCCTCCCACGCTACTTATTTTCCCAAAGTCACCGGATCAAAATTCTGAGATTGCCATTTTATTCAGCGTAGTCGAAAAACCTTATAACTATGTCTTTGGGGACGACTTACTCCCTCACAGTCCCCGTGGGAGGGGTTACAAGTTACAAACTTTGACCAGTTCTTACATATAGTAATGGTTATTGGGAAGTGTATGGACGTTTTCAGGGGGGATATATTGGTTGGGAGAGGGGTTGAGAAGAGGGGGATATGTTGGGGGAACTTTCCATCGAGGAATTTGTCACGGGGGAAGAAAATTTCCATAAAGGGAGCGCAGGATTTTCTAGCAATATTTAAAAAAAAAACAATGAAAAAATAAATATGAAAAGTTTTTTCAACTGGAAGTAAGGAGCAGCATTAAAACTTAAAATGAACAGAAATTATTACGCAAATGAGGGGCTCACCTCCTCCTAATACCTCGCTGTTTACGCTAAAGTATTTTTAGTAATTTCAAGTATTTATTCTACGGCTTTTGTGATTCAGGGGTCATTCTTAATGAATTGGAACAAAATTTAAGCTTTAGTGTAAAGAGCGAGGTGGTAAACCCCCTCATATATGTAATAAAAACATGAGAATACAAAAATTTGTTACGTAAGCTAATTTATAAGTTACGTTTATCTTTTACTAATAAAAACATTCGTAGAAAAATTAAAGTTCTAGTTGCCTTTTTAAGTAACCAAAAAATCGGAGGGCAACTAGGCCTCCTTTCCCGCTCCTTTTTTCTCAAAATCATTCGATTAAAACTATGAGAAAGCCGTTTAGCAAAAAAAATTAAAAAATATGCAAATTTCGTTTTAATTATTCATCTGCGGAGAGCCAAAATCAAAACATGCATTGATTCAAAAACGTCCAGAAATTAAATAAAAGAAAACAAGTTTTTTTTAACTGAAAGTAAGGAGCAACATTAAAAATTAAAACGAACAGAAATTACTTCGTATATGAAAGGGGCTGCTTCCTCATCAACGCCCCGCTCTCTACGCTAAGGTTTTTTACTGTTTTAAAAAGTAGAGTTTAGAGAAAGAGTCAAACTTTAGTGTAAAGAGCAGGGCGTTGAGTAGGAAGGAGCCCCTTTGATATACGAAGTAATTTCTGTTCGTTTTAAGTTTTAATGTCGCTCCTTACTTGGTCCTTTGCTTTTACATTGTATACGCCAATGATTTATAAATAAATGCATTTATTGGGTTACAAGAGATGCTCCAAGGTCCATTTGTTGCAATATATATCACCAAGATGAGTTACATTATCTTAACTGAATATATATTGAAGAAAATATTGATTTATTTGCACTTGCTGATGATAATACGCTTGTTTGTGCCGAGCGGGATCAAAATAATTTGGTAACAAAGCGTCAAATACTGATGGACAGAGCTTATGAGTGGTTTGAAGCAAATTGTATCGCTCTAAATGTTTCCAAGTCTCAATTTCTGTTTTTTTTCCAGAATTGGCTTGCAATTTCCTGGTTTGAATATTATTCCAAGTTCTAAAGGTATAATTTCTAGATCACGGAATAGGTTTGTTAGGTTTCTAGAAGGCCGTGCCGATGAGAATCTTTCACTTAAGAACCATATTAACCTTCTCCGATTAAAAGTGTCAAGAAACTTAGGTATGATACGTAAGCTAAGGTATATTTTTCCTGGATGTATTTTAAAGCTTCTTTATAATTATCTCATTCAGCCGTACATTAATTACTTTTCTATTGAATTAGCACTTTCCCATCCCTATTAAAACCACTTTCTCTTCTTCATGAAAAGGCCCGTCAGTTAGTTCCAGATACGAATGGTACGTCAACAAATTCTCTTCTTAGGTTCCGTTTCCTATCTTGTGCTATTTTTATTCATATATATCTTCACGGTCAACTTCCCTCTTGTTTTTTGAACTTGTTACAACAGCGAGTGTGTTAATCTTCATGGTACTCATAACTCTGAAGTTTTATTGGTTGTTAGAACTTCACCAATAGATCAGATTTTAGCCCTACATACACATGTTGTAGGGTTTGGAACTCCCTGCTGAAGAATATCAGAGATCGCCACTGCATCGGAGTCTTCAAAAGATTAACGAAAAGTCATGTAGGTTAATTTTTTTTCTGATTCTTCTTTCTTTTTTTTTCTCTTTTTTTATTTTATAATAAAAATATTATATATTTGCCAGTTCAGTTGAATGTAAATAATTGAAAAAAAAGTTTGATATAACTATTTGCATTTTTCTGTTTATTTTTTATTTTTTTTTCCTCTCCGTGTTTATTTCCCTTGTCTTGTATTATGAATCTTCATAGAAATTATTATAATGTTTTTCCCTACGTTCACAGGCCATAGAACCTTTTGTAGGGATGTTAAACGAGATGCAATGATTGATTATTTTATATAATTATAGTTGAAATTGAAGCAAGTTCGACGGGGTATTGGCTTCTTGCTGTTTCTTCAGCTTTTTCTTTCTTTTAATGTGTTCCCTTAAAACTTCGATAACTAAATATGAGAAAAATTAGATTTTAAAAATGCATAGAAAAGGCAATGGCCAAACATAATATGTCAGACTTGACGTTTTTTTAATGTCTTGCAAATGTATATAAACGCAATCACCATAGCATTTTATTGGCAAAACTATTTTAATGTAGAAGCAATGGTAAACATAAAACATAAATATGAAGCCAAACACCGCTGATCTCAGGCCAAACTGCTCTGATTTTTAAAACTAAGACTGATTTTTAAAACTAAGTGAAGTCATATTTGGCCCCAAGGCAGATTCTATCGTAGCCATTCCTAACAGTAAACCTTTATGTAAATATTTTTGGAATAAAAATGACGACAGATGAAATGTTTCTATTTAACTCAAAATATTTAACACACCTAAGAAGTAAAGTAAGGTTAATCGCATTGAAATACAACTAACATGATGATAAAATAACATTTTAGAAACAAAATTATGGAGACCCAACCTAACCTAACCCCTAACCAAAACTATAAGTTAAATATTTAGTTAAAATATGACCAAATAGTGGATTTTCTCATTCAAAATAAGCATATGATAACCAATTCTAGAGGGGCAAAATGGTTATTGTTAGATATTACGCTGCGTAATTCTTGGATGTGTTTCGAATAACCGACAAGTATCAAATCCAGCCCAGTTTATATACAGTTTTTTACCACACCCAAGAAGTTAATTACAGCGACCACACTCATGAAGTAAGCTAGAAAACAGAGAACAGAATAATAATAGCTAACACATTTTGCATGCAGACCCGCTATACTTTACCCCCAGCCCCCTCCTAATGTTCAAATATATAGTCCAAATTATATATTTCCCAGCTATTCTCCCAATGCGGCTCTCTTAGTTCAACCTGTGTTCCTGTAAATTGAATCACTGAGACGAAATAAGAACCGGAAAATAAGTGACAGGTGACAGAATACATTTGACTTATATACTTTTGGCTTCGTTTTTGTACGTTATGGGGGAGGGGGTAAAGTAGAGCGGGTCTTTATGAAAAAAGATATTAGCTACAATTATTCTGAATACCATGAAGCAAGAATTGTTTTCTAACTTCACGCTCTCCCAACATTGGCGTGGTTGCTATAACTAATAAGAACCCAAATCCGGTCATTAGACAGACTGCTTCAATCGCTAGCAAAAGACTATTTACATGATCTAATTTCTGAATGATCTTTTCACTGCTTTGGCTTTGGTTATTGTTTCTGGCATTTCACTTTACTTTTTTTTTTCTTTCCTTTTTCGAGCGCTAAGGACGGCTTGGTAATGGTACTTGCCGAAATATGCTCTTTACCAGTTTGAAAACCAGCAGCAACAATGCACCTTTTCATTTTTTTTTTCTTTTTATTTCAATCTAAAATTTCACGAAAGTTTTTACTTTATACTCTATTAGTGGATCTAATAATTGTAGCAGTAGCAGTAGCCCTGAGAGTTTCTACTTAACGCTCTTAGCGTTCCTGATCTATCCTTTGCACAACCATATTGCAACTACTTTATTATATCTATTTGGTCATTTACCTTCTTTGGAGTCGTGGACCACAATAATATTATAATCAGTGTTCTTATAATCCCTTCTTGTTTCTCGCCCGGCTTCTAAAAGCCAGATATGCATCCTCATTACCAGCTCAGATTAAAAAAGTTAACAAAAACTTCGCATTCTGAATATTATCAAATCATAATGAAAGTAGCCAAGGAGACAAGGTGAATTTTGTTTGTTTGAATAAGTCAAACTGTTCTTGGTAATGGACTGTAAATAAGGAGCGACCCGGCTCAATAGTAACCAAAACAGTGATTTCAAAAATATAAGTCTTATTAAATTTAGTCTACCCATCAAAAGCTACCTGTCTGAGAAAATTTACCCGATTTTCGAAACAAGGGGGAAATAAGTAAAAGAGTTTTGATGAATCACATCTTTCTTCCAAAAGAAAGATCATGGACGCGTGTATATTTGTTGTTTTTTTTTATTTGTTTTTTTTTTCAGGGGTAATCATATCGACCCTGTAGTCCTTAAATATCAGAAGAGGGATCGTCTGAAGGAAAATTGAAGCTCCGGTGCTCTTTTTAAGAGACCAAAAAGATTAGAGAGCAAATACGCCCCCTCCTCCTTTTTTTCTCAGAATCATCCTGTGAAAATTTTGAGATAGCTATTTCGTTCAGCATAGTTGAAAGGCCAAATAACTATGGCTCTGGAGATAACACGATTCCCAACAGACCCTGGAGAAAGGTCTTAACCAATTTTGGTTAAAAATAGTTAAAAGATTTAATAGCTACGTTTTTGAAGATAACTTGACCCCTCAACACAGACGAGGCAATGGCTAAAAGCTTTGAACTTTGGCTAGTGTTTACATAGTTTATTGGTTATTGGGAAGTATGCAGATATTTTTCGAGGGAATTATTTTCGGTGGGGTTTCCAAAGAAAACTTTATATGGGGGGATACTTGGCCAAAATTAATATGCATATTTTGTTTTAGATTTCATGTACTTTGAGCAAAATTCAAACCTGCATTACAGTTAGTTCTCTAGGCCAGTGGTTCTCGAACTGTTGTACGCGCACCTCTTGAGGGTAAGCAAATTTTTTAGGGGGTACGTGGCCGGTTAACAAAAAAAAAACAACTCTTTACCTCTAGGATGGCAATTTCAATTGGGCCTATATTATAGCTATAGTTTACTTGGTAGCGGTAACTGATGTGTAGGCTACCTAAAATGTTATTTGGGTAACAAGGGGCACAGGGTCTAAATAAGTTTAAGAACCACTCCTCTAGGGATTGACCCAAGCAATAATTTACGCGAAATATATGCACATTAGGAAATTAGGAATTAGGGGGTTGATGGTGTCAGGGGAAGAATTAATTATAGCCCCCTCCCCGTGCTTCCCAACTCAAAAATATGAAAAATAAAGCCAAATTAAAGTGAAAAATTAGAAAAAATAGTCAATTCTCCCGCCTCGACGCCTTCTAAGCCACAGCACTCGGAGCAATTGCCCCAGTGGCCCCATCCCGCTAGGAACTGAACAGGTTAGGTTGAAGTATAGGCTAGTGGAAGCTCCTTCAAATGTGTTATCTAAAATTTTTCGGCACACCATGATGCACGAATTGGTTTCCTAATACGGTTCATTCTCGATAGTTCCATTTTTAGGTTAATATATTGTTTAAGATACCCCCACCCCCACCCCTAATGTAAAAATACATACTCTGAATTGGAATATACCCTGAATTAGTATATAAGGTAGGGGTAAAGTTTATTTCCGTTGTGGCCTAAATGAATGTTAAATCTGGATTCAGGATTCAATTCTGACTATAGAGGTAAGCTTGAACTTTACCCCTATCTCCCTTAATGTGCAAGTACATACCCTGAATCGGTATATATAGGGGTGGGGTAGTTCATTTCTGACACATAAATGTTAAATTTTGACTCATGATCCAATTTTTACTATAGGGGTAGGATTATTTCTAAGCAGCCAGAAGAATCCGTTAATTTTAAACATTACCCCCAATATCAGTCTGTTGACTATGACCCTAAACTGTGTTTATTCCACATTTCAATACTCTGAAGAAGAAAACAAAACAGGAACTCGCATCTAAAAAGTAAAATCATTCCGCATTTACTAACTTACAATCTAAAAAGTATTAAGTCAAATAAGATGATTCCCAACCAAAGAATGAATGTTGGAAAGAGTCCAGACTCTGACGCGCAGACTCTGACTCTGGCTTCTTCATACAAAGCCTGTCTAACCTGTTTATTTGTATCAATAAGAAATTAATAAGCAGCGTGCTTCCACTTAGGGGATTTCCCTTCTGAAAAGGTGTTTTGTTTTGGCGTGTCTTTAGTAGGCGGACTGTTTCATTTCGAATAATAAAAATCAGCTGGGTTTTCTGAGGGATTTATCAGTTCGAACTTAAAAAGATATTCCTCACTACTTCATAAAACAGGGGTGCCAAACCATGGAAATTCTTGGGGGGATTGTTAGGATTTTATCGAGAAGATGGAAAAAAGGTGTTAAAATCATGAGGTATGGGGGACATTTAAATCTCTTTTAATAAATGTACTTCCCTAATTCTATCTAAAATTTCAATCACTCCCCCTCCTCTTATTAACAATGCCAGACTTAGCTAAGAGAGCACCATGTCCTCAGTCAATCAATGAAGTTAGGATGATATATTTATCCAGGGTACTTATCTGTTATAGCGACAACACTCAAGAGCGAAAATTAGGTTAATCCTAATAAATATACCTAAGTAGAATAAAAATATTCTGCTTTAGAAACAAATTCGGGCTATATATTTGCACATTAGGGGGGCAGGGGTAAATTATAGTGGATGTGAATGCACGATGCGTTAGGTACATTTAATCTGCATATTATGAAGTAAGAATTGTTTTCTAACTTCACAATCAGGGGCGTAATTTGCTATGGGGCAGGAAGGAACTGTCCCTCCCAGACCTCAGTTGCCCCACAGACCCAGTTTGTCCCCCAGCTTAATTTTTTCCTTCCAAAATCTTGTCAAAACTAAGATTATCCTGCAGAATTTAAGCATCCAAAGAAACAGATCATTTTTCTTAAATATATATTTACCTTTATAGTTATTTTATAGTACTAAATAGTACCTTCAAATGACTTATTTTTATAGTTTTTACTTTCATATTCCCTTGATTTGGAAAAATTGGCTCCAACTTTGCCCCCCCCCCTTTCATCCAGTGTTTTTACGAAATTACGCCACATGTTCAAACTGTCCAAATATTTACCCCTACCTCCCTTAATACGCAAATATATAGCCCAAATTATATATATCTCATCTATTATGTCACTTAATTTTGTCTTGTCTGTGACTAATGAAAGAAACCGGGTCTACAGTGCGTCAATGGATGAAGTTTTCATTCAAGAAAGAGGCTCATTTTTGCCAAGTGTAGCCTTGGCTATTTGAATGAGTATATAAATTTTGCATTCTTTTCGTATTGAATCGCTAATCACGAAATATTCCGAATTTTTTTATATTTTTCTGTGTTTTCTTAAAAACGAAGCCCATTTTTGCTAAGCATGAATTTTGCATTCTTTTCGTATTGCATTGTTAATCCGGATTTTTTTTTTTTTTTTTTGCATTTTTACAGGTTTTCTTAAGACCCCTGAACATCATAAAATATTTCATTTTTAATTAAAATGTTTCAATCTTGAAATCTCAAAAACTAGAGATTAGTTTTTTGCCAGTTATAACCGAAAGACGCCTCGCAAACAAACTTCTTTCAAATCGGTCAGTTCACATCAAATGCGATGAAAACGAAAAAAAAAATCCATATATGCATTCAAGCAAGATTACTTAGTTGAATAAGCATGAAATTTGCATGAAATTTATATAATTGTGTAAATCCCTTACTTTGAAGACAGTGCCCTACTTACGACATTTCTGACAAAATCAGGATGTTAAAAAAATAAAATACCGAGAAAAATCACGAATTTAGTGAAGAATGACATTTGTTTTACAAAATGACAAGTTGGGAATTGTTTCGTTTTATGTGTAAAATTTTCAAAATTTGCTTTGAAAGAAACTACCAAAGAAACCGGTTTCTTTTCCAATTTTACACATCGTAAACCTGAGTGAGTGACGTATAATACACAAGTATTGGAATTTTTCATGAAGAGATAGTCCGATTTCCTGGTATTTAAAAACGATCAGAAATCAAAATTTTAAAAAATTAAGGAAAATCATCAAAACTTACGACGAAAAGAAATTATTACGCATATGAAAGGAGGTGTCCCTTCCACAAGATTTTGCTCTTTAGGCTAAATTTTGACTTTATGTCCTATATCTTTAAGAACAATTCCTGAAACACAACGGCCGTTTGATTAGAATGATAAGCTTTATTTTAACATTCTATAAAAAAAACTTGTTTGTGTAAAGAGCAAGGTCTTGAGGAGGAGGCAACCTCTTTCATATACATAATAATTTCTGTTTGTTTTAAGGTTTGATGTTGCTTCTTACTTTCAGTTGAAAAAACTTGTCATTTTTATTAATTCCTGATCGTTTCTTAAATAATACTGGGAAATCCGGCTCTCTTCCCGTGAAAAATTAAAAATGGTTTTCTGACTTCAGACTGTCCAATTACTTTAACCTCCCCCTCATGTGCAAATGTTTCCAATCATTGTGTGAAAATTATATATTTCCTATCTTTTCTATCACTTGTCTATGTCTTGTTTTACACTAAACTGAAAGAAACTAACGAAGAAACTGGTTTGTTCTTGGGTTTTACACAGCGCAAACTTGAGTGAGTGGCGTATAACAAAAAGTACCAAAATGTCTTCCCTCCACAGAAAAAAAAACAACAAAGATCAGTTAAAATTATCAAATGTAGAAAGCCTTATTTTTACGGGGGGTATTGGCCATGGGGTAGGGGGGTATCTTCCTTTGGCGTCTTTTCTGGGGGGGGGGGGGTAATTTTGCGCGGGGATATTTTCCACGGGGGTATTTTCTCGGGAGGTGGGGGGTATTTTTCGTGGTGGTGGGGGGGGGTATTTTCCAGGGAAATTAACGCTTAGAACCACCAACGAGCCCAGAGTCCTCAGGACAAGGACTGCAAGTTAGACAATTTGCTCATTTTTTACACAAGTATAGGCCTATGCTGTCGAGAAGGGTTCTAGGTATTTACCCCCGGTGTTTACCCCCCCTCCTCCATAAAATACTATGTGTTAAACATACATAGTATAAAACATATACTAAGTGTAAAAAATGAACGGATTGTCTAACTTACAGCCCTTGTCCCGAGGACTCTGGGGTGGTGGACATCCCCATAGAAATAATTAGTGGGCCTTTCATTAATTCTAAACAAAATAGCTCTCTTTCAATTTTTGTCAGATATTTTTTGGGGAAAGACAGGCTTGGATGGCTGGCTGCCCTCCATTCACTTTTGACTCTTAAAAAGGGCAGTAAAACGTGTGAATTCCAATGAAATGAGGTCCTTCCGATCGCAAGTTTATACGGCTACCCGTTCCATGTGAACCTTATATGTCCCAGGCATAACTTACAACCCTTGCTCATGGGCTCTGGGGGATTTTGTCCACCCTAAAGACATTGTTACATGATTTTTTTGTTATTTCTTACAAAATGTGTATCTCAATATTTCAATTGAATGCGTGTTAGGAACAGAGGATATCAGGGAGGGGGGCTAACTGCTTTCCATCATGTTTGACTCTAAAAAAGGAGCTAGAACTGTACATTTCAACTCAAATCAATCTCTTCTAAAGTTCACATGATCACTCCTTCTATGAAAACGTTAAATAACCCTGGGACATAACTTATAACCCTGGGGCATAACTTTCAACCCTTATTCCAGTCTCTAGAGGATTTCTTCCTTCCGAAAGGTCTTATTATATGATATTTGGACTCTTTTTAACCAAATGGTTATCTCAAAAATTTTGATGCACTTCTAGAAAATAGGACATAGGGGGGGGGGGGATATCTATGATCACTTTCACTCTTAAAAAAGTACTAGAACATCTGATTTCCAATCCAATGAGCCACCTTCGAAGTTTATAATGCCGCAATTTCCATAAGAACCTTATTTACCCAAGGGGCATAACTTACAACCTTTACGCCGAGGGCTGGTGGGGGGGATGTAAACTTCAGAGACATAATATTCAACTACGCTGAACAAAATGCCCATCTCCGAATTTTTATTAGATGTGTTTTAGGAATTGACAGGCGTGGGGGGGGGGCTTGTTGCCTTCTAATCTATTTTGACTATTAAGAGAGGTCCTTTCAATTTCCAATCGAATGAGCCTTAATGACAAGAAATGGCCATCTCAAAATTTCTATCAGATACATTTTGGGAAAATACGAGGTGGGGAGGGGGGTGGAATCCACCCTTCGATCACTTTGAATCTTAAATAGCCTTACTAGAATTTCTGATGACCAATCCAATGACCCTCTCCAAATTTTATACGACCATCCTTTCTATTAAAACATTATATGCCCCAGGGCATAAT
>NC_088868.1:36570284-36604034 GCF_032884065.1 Artemia franciscana
CCCCCCCCCCCCCGTCCACCAAAAAGAGAAGATCAAGTCCGGTTAGGTAAATCAGGTATCTACGACATTTGCTTATTCTATCCACCAAGTTTCATCCCGATCTCTCCACACCAAGTGCTTTCCAAGATTTCCGGTTTCCCCTTCCAACTCCCCCAAATGTCACCAGATTGGGTCCAGATTTAAAATAAGAGCTCTGAGACATAAGTTCCTGCTAAATATCAAATTTCATTAAGATCCGGTAACCTGTTCTTAAGTTAAAAATATCTTAATTATTCTAATTTTTCTGAATTAACAGCCGTTCCAACTCCTCAAAAAAGACCAGATTCGGTCCGGTTATTTCAATCACGTATCTAGGACTTATGCTTATTCTTCCTACTAAGTTCCAACCTGATCTCTCAACTCAAAGCGTTTACCAAAATTTCCGGTCCCCCCACCCCCTAGCTACCACTAATGACACTGGATCGCGTAGGGATTTAAAAGAGATCTTAGTTATGAGATACTTCTAAATATGAAATTTCATTAAGATCCGATCGTTCCTTCGTACGTTGAAAATACCTCATTTTTTTCTAAATCTTCAGAATTAACCCTCCCCCCAAACTCCCTCAAAGAGAGCGGATCCGTTCCAGTTATGTCCAACACGTGTCTAGGACATGCACTTATTTTTCCCACCAAGTTTCATTCCGATCCCTCAGCTCTAAGCGTTTTCCAAGATTTTATGTTTCCACCTCCAACTCCCCCTAATGTCACCGGATCAAGCCAGGATTTAAAATAAGAACTCTGATACAAATATCCTTCTAAATATCAAATTTCATTAAGATCCGGTCACCCGTTCGTAAGTTAAAAATACCTCTTTTTTTCTAACTTTTTCAAATTAACCGTCCCCCCACTTCCCCCGGATGATCGAATCGGGGAAACAAGTATTTCAAATGTAATCTGGTCTGGTCCCTAATACGCCTGCCAGATTTCATAGTCGTGGCTTATTTGAAAGTGCCTAAACTTGGAAAACCTGGACACACAGACAGACCGACAAAATTTGCGATCGCTATATGTTACTTGGTAAATACCAAGTGCCATAAAAACTAAGAAAAACTGTACAGTCCTTCAGTTTTCTTTTTTTGGATGAAGCTTCTATTTTGTTGTTCTAAAGATTTTTGCACTAGTTCACGCTATTATAGCCGCTTCAGCCTAAAAAAATACTCTCAGAAAAAGATGTATTGGATGATCTAAAAAAGTACCTTTATATTTTTAACAAGTTCGTCGGCATCATCTTTGCTTTGTGTCAGGTACATATCTTAGGGCATTTGCCTTTCTAGCCTATCTAGAGTGCAGACTAGAGACTTCGAGCCTTCTGAATGTTTTTCCGCTTCATCATTCATTAAGTCTCAATCTGTTTGGCGATCAGACACCTTCGTACCGACGGCAGTGTAACGATTGATAGTGTCGTTGAGTTAAGATGGAATTATACTATCTGGAATTACATATAACATAATGAGTTACATCATTAGAGGACAAAAAGCCAAATTTTAAGCGTTATATTCTTTAAGCGTCACAAACTTTAAGCGTTATCATTTACAACACAATCTTTCCAAGAACCTCAAAATAAAGATTGTTATTTTAGAAAACCTATTTCCAATATATATGAATATATATATATATATATATATATATATATATATATATATATATATATATATATATATATATATATATATATATATATATATATAGTACTCTCCTATTCTTAGCATTATAAATGTAGAGCAAGCAAATGCTACTAATAACAAACCGGTTCGCAAAAAGTTGATGCAGCGCCATCTATTTTGGGAATTGTGTGTCTAAAAGAGCGGATTTTTCAAAATAGCCACATGATAATGATGAAATCTATAATTGTTTTAGTTCGTTCAGGTTTTTCGCAAAGAGTTAATATTTGTGATTTGGTAAAATTTATCACATTTAGTTTACCTACTGCTGCTAAGCAAAGGAATATATTAACAGGATAAGCTTGTTTTGGTGTTGCTTGGTTGTTCTACATTTGCTTGTTGTTTGTTTTTTTTTCATAAGCATATATTTCGGAGGGGATACCTAACACGGGGATACCATAGGTATTTTATGGTAGACACACCACTTGACTGGGTAGAGAATTTAAAGTGCCGAAACCCTATAGACAAATGTGTATTCTCCTGATGAGCCCTTGTGTTGGGTTGTTGCCTCTGCATTATTTGTCTTTACTGTTTTTATTGTTTGGTAAATATATATATATATATATATATATATATATATATATATATATATATATATATATATATATATATATATATTTGTTTATATTTGTTTATATTTGTTTATATATTGGGTTGTTGCCTCTGCATTATTTGTCTTTACTGTTTTTATTGTTTGGTAAATATATATATATATATATATATATATATATATATATATATATATATATATATATATATATATATATATATATATATATATATATATATATATATATATATATATATATATATATATATATATATATACATATATATATATATATACATATATATATATATATATATATATATATATATATATATATATATATATATATATATATATATATATATATATATATATATATATATATATATATATATATATATATATATATATATATAGAATGGCAAGAAAATCTGTCTCATCCAAATTGAGTTTATATTAAAATTGAAGCATCAAGGACACTCAAAAGAAAACACACTTTTGGGCAAATCGGAGCAAGTCTTAGGTATATTCGAACCTCAAAACAGCATGTTTTTTAAGATTTTACTTACGGTTGTTTCAAAATTATTAAAGTTATAGAACAGAACCACATTTCTGTCAGCGTTGCCACATTAATTAAAAGCACAATAATTCCTTAAGATATTTAATTCCTCTTGCACAAAACTAATGAGTTCCGCTAAGATGTGCTGCTCCAATTTTTTAAAATTTCACTCCATTTTCCTTATTAGTCAAGATTAAAATGTAAGGCGGGCCTAAATCAAACAATGAAATTCATTCTTAGCTAAAGACATAACAAGAGAATTTTATATTTTTACCGACGGGAAAACAACCCGATGGGTTAATCTGATCAGAAAATTTTGATAAAAAGAATCTGTACAAAAACTTAAGTTAGTTTTTTTCATTGTTGTCAGTGGTCTTAAGACGGATAATGGCAAGAGAATTTTTTTCTCTGAAACTTATAATTTCTTCTCGGAAAATTACATATATTCCAATACTTCCCCACTTCTAATACTCATAGGCAGATTTTTCTTGCCTACTAAATGGCCAATGGTAAGTAACAAAAACAGATTCTACTTCTGTTTCTCAAATTTTAGAATAATATTAAATATATTTTCAAGTAAAAAACTACAAATATCATCAACACGACATAATTCACTAATCCATAAAGGCTTTACGTCCAGAAAAGGGGGAAGAATACGAATACAAGTAGAACATTAACAAGTATTATGTAAAAAAAAATATAATAATCAAACAGTTTGTGGCAACGAACTGTAGTAAGGAGCGACCCAGCTCAATGCTAACCAAAACTCAAAAAATGTAATTTTTATGCACCCAATCATATTTGTTCTCTCCCCAAAACCACCCACTGTATTGAATCTCCTGACGATAAACCAAAATTCACCACCTGTCTGCCCTCTGAGATAATTTGAATATTCTTGATTATCTGTTTTTTATAGAACCTGAAACTGCTTTTTCAAAGACAAATTCAAGCAATACTGTAATTTTAACCTCGTAAGTAAATAGATCAGAAAGCGCTGAATGCAACGGTGTACATATTTTTTATTTTGATCGAAAATAAAGAAATGCAAGATTTTTAATGAGACCCTAATTTTTCAAAGTACTTACAGAGTTTTTGCAAGATTATAAGAAATGATGAAAAAAAAATCAAATAGACATTTTCAAGAACACAGTCTTCGCTATCGAATGGCATCTCTATCTTAATCTAACGGTGAAATACGAAGAAATACAAGCTTCGAGAAATTTTACATGGGAAATCGAAACAGGGATGATAAACATTAAGTATGAAAACGCTCTTTACCCTTCCTTCAAAGGAAAGCTACATTATTTTAATATATTAGTTGCTCTATGTTTTTAGCTCATTTTTTACAAATGATTATTTTAATCTGGCAACCGCTACTAGAAAAACTGAATATGAAGGTTTTTTTTACAAAATCCAATTACCGATTTTTTTTTCTTTTTTTATACATATGCATGTTTCATATATACCTATATAATTAAATTTCAACTGGACCAATTCAAACATTCAGTTGATTTTCACTGTCCATGGTACTTCAAATATGTTAGCGATTGGATTAGTAGAAAAAATTGAGACTTCTCCCACCCTGAATATACATCCTACCTTCCTGCATAGTAGTCGTATTGAAAAAGTCTGATATTCGCCAAGCATTAGATCCACCATTAAAAAACGACTGACCTAGTTTAGGACTCCTCAAGACTTGTGACTGACGACACACTAAAGGAAATAATATAAAACAATTAAGTAGAAGTTATCACAATTGCCCATTGTCAAGTCAGTCGGAAAACAGTAAGAATCGTGTTTTTAAAGTTAGAAAACAGAAAGCCGAAAAACAGCAAAGTAAAAAAAAGAAAAAAATTTAAACGTTTAAGTGAAAAGTAAAAAAAGGGTCGAAGTCAGTTACACTGTTCAAAATAGGGCATCAGATAATAAACTAACTTCAAAAATAAATTGAAGATATTCCCAGTGACTGTTCTTGAGTCGAACTTCAAAGAAAGAGGGACTTTAGAAAGACAAAGTAATTCCATAATGTTGGGACAACTTAACAATTCTTTTACGCTCTTTTTATGCCCAGCATCAGGTGGGGTCTCTCTCTTATCTAATCAATCTTGCAAAAACATCTGGTATGAATTGTAAGTTTTCTCCGTTTGGCTATCCTTTCTTTCCTTTTTTTCTTTTTTTTTTTTTTTTTTACCAGGACCTCGAGCTGTGTGAAGCATACTACGGCAGAAAATAGCAAATTTACCTTAATTTCCAGAAGGATGTTTCAGTGTATCATTACTCATTCTACTTCACGTAATCTTCGCAAGGTGCATTGTCAGTGCATCTTCAAGCTGATGCTACTTCACATAATCGTCCCAAGGTGCAATGTTTATTGCACCTTGAAACTGATGATACTTCACATAAGTTTCCGAAGCCGTTTCCTCCTTCGAGTACTGAGAGCGAACTCTGTGTCTATGCGTCTGTTTTACTATCGTGCCGAACAGTGGCGCAAGAAGAGAAGCTTCATATGGTCCCTTCACACCACACAGTAGGACCTTTCGTAGAAGCATAACCTTGAGGCTTTACTTGAACTCTACAATTTTACGTTGCATACTCTTTAGTTGTATTAAGAAACAATTTATTAAAACAGCAACAAAATATTGGAATGGCCAGCTAATAAATATTGAAAATAAATTACTAATCTCTTTTGGAAAGGCGTTCACGCTCGATCAGAACTTGAATCCCCATCTTCGCTTTAGTTTTTTTGTTTTTTGCTTAATTCGCTTATGATGGTTGTGATGACTTTTGACGATAATTTTAATGGTTTTATGGATTTTCACACTAGCCTAGTGTGAAAAACTTGCTAATGATGAAAGGTTTTCTGGTCAATCTAATGATCAAAAATGAGAGAATAGAAATTGAGGATGCAAACAAACAGAAAACTATTTATAGCATACTCCGCCAGTGTCGTACTCATCCTTAAAAAATTACCAAACTTACATTAATAACAGGTGCTAAAAGCTCATATGGCATGTGTGATGAGGTAGGAAGAGCCAAGAGCTCATATGTTATGAGCTCTAGTAAAATTCTAACAATCAATAGATTGCTTTAAAAGGAAAATCAGAGGCTTAATGCCGGTCAGGATTTAAAACAAGAGCTCTGAGTCACGAGGTTCTTCTAAATATCAAAATTCATTCATAGACGATCAACCACTCGCAAGTTAAAAATACCTCAATTTTTCTAATTTTTCCTCTCCCTTCAGCCCCCCAGACGCTCGAATCGGGGAAAACAACTTTATCAAGTCAATCTGTGCAGATCCCTGACACCCCTACCCATTTTCATCGTCCTAGCACGTTCAGATTACCCCACCATCTAACTCCCCCAAAGAGAGCAGATCCAGTCCGGTTACATCAGTCGCGTATCTACAACATTTATAAGCATTTTCCAAGATTTCTGGTTTCCACCTCCAGCTCCCCCCTATATCAACAGATCTGGTCGGGATTTGAAATAAGAGCTTTGAGACATGAGTTCCTTCTAAATATCAAATTTCATTAAGATCCGGTCACCCATAAAAAATACCTCGTTTTTTCTAACTTTTCCAAATTAATAGCTCCTAGCTCCCCCAAAGAGAACGGATCCATACCGATTATGTCAATCTCGCATCTATAGCTTCTGCTTATTCTTCCCATCAAGTTTCATCCTGATATCTCCACTCTAAGCATTTTCCAAGACTTCCGGTTTCTAAGATTTCTGTTTCCCACCTCCAACCCTCTATGTCCCCGGATCCTATTCGAATTGAAAATGGTGCATCTGAGACATAACATTCTTCTATATATCAAGTTTCATTGAGATCCGATCACCCATTCGTAAGATACCTCGATTTCACGTTTTCCAAGAATTCCGGCTTCCAATCCAACTCACTTCAATGTCACCGGATATGGTCGGGAGTTAAAATGAGAGTTATAAAGCACAAGATCGTTCGAGATAACAAACTTCATTAATATCTGATCACCCGTTCGGAAGTTAAAAATACCTCATTTTTTCTAATTTTTCCGAATTACTTCCCCCCCCCCAACTCCAGCAAAGACAGCAGATCCGGTCCGGTTATTTCAGTCACCTATATTGGACTTGTGCTTATTCTTTCCACCAAGTTTCATCCTGAACTCTCCACTTTAAGCGTTTTCCAAGATTTTCGGTCCCCCCCCCCCTAATGACACTGGAACCGGTAAGGATAAAAATAAGAGATCTAAGTTTCAAGGTCCTTCTAAATGTGAAATTTCATTAAGATATTATCACTCTTTCGCAAGTTAAAAATACCTCATTTTTTCTAATTTTTAGAATTAATCCCCCCCCCAACTCCCCCAAAGATAGCAGATCCGTTCCGGTTATGTCAATCCCGTATTTAGGACTTGTGCTTATTTCTATCACCAGGTTTCATCCCAATCCCTTCACTCTAAGCATTTTCCAAGAGTTTAGGTTGCACCCCCACCCCCCTAACCTCGCCTCCGCCGAACAAAGTTGAAATTTAATAAAAGAGCTTTGAGACATGATAGCCTTCCAAACATCAAATTTCATTAAGATCCGATCACACCTTCGTAAATTGAAAATACCTCATTTTTCTAATTTTTCAGAACTACCCCCCCCCCCCCCCACTCCCTCTAAGAGATCGGATCCGTCCCAGTTATGTCAATCAGACATCTAGGAATTGTACTTACTTTTCCCACCAAGTTTCATCGCGATCCCTCCACTCTAAGCGTGCTCCAAGATTTTAGGTTCGCCCCCCCCTCAATTCTCCCAAATGTCTGTTTTCGCGAACCAGCAATTAACTCAACGAACCAAACAAAAACAACGCCAATTTATGTCTTTATATAATCCATTAGTTTATTTTTACAACTCAAACAAAATTAAAAGATGTTATCAAAATTTAAAAAAAAAGCCTTTTTGTGACTAAGCTTTTTTTTTCACTTTCGAAAAATTCGCCAAAAAATATTAGCAAAAAAAATTAGTATATTCTAAGGCACTGAATTAGTAGATTCGAGACCTTCGTGATTAAACTCTTCATATTTGTATAATCTTTTATTACTGTTTATTAAAATGATCCTTTTTTCAGTTGTATGTACTTATAATAATAATAACAAAAAATAATTAATAAATAAAAATAAAATAAATGTCTGTCAAAAGGAAGGTGCTATGACATTTAGAATTTCATATAAGCTGGATTTCAGACATATATGAATCAGATGCCATATTGAGTGATCAATTTTGTAATCTTCTAATTTTGACAAGAGCCAGCCATTCTGTTTCTGCAGTTCATAAATTTCTAATAATCGTATTTTTGTATTGACCTTATTCTAGTCCAGCACCATCAGGTTTGCAGTTACTAAAGTATTGTGTTAGCATATGATACCTCTGCAAAATGACTTACCTTTCCATACCACTCCTCACATTTGGTTTGAGCCTTTACATAAGCTTCAAGGGAAACAGAAACCTCTTCCAAGAACACCGACCTCTTCCCTGCTTTATCTTGTAGCTTCTCAAATCTTGAATTTAGTCTTCAATTCGTGTATCAATTTTTCTGGTTATTCGGGCGTTTTCTAGACTGGAGATAAATTCACGCTTTCAAAAGAAGGAAGGTGAGAGGATATGTCAGCTGATAGACGTTGTTCCCGAAGCTGCTCAGATAGTCTTTCTGAGCTTAAACTGGCTGGTTTATTTATATTCCTAAAAGAGAGACAAAATATGTCATTAAAAGAATCTTTTCATTTGAGTAAAAGGATTGCAACCGTCTTATATAGGTTGCAGAGCTTCATTGCCTTCCATTGATAGATGCTGTAAGTGATGTTAGTTTAGTTTCAAAGTCGAGTTTATTCTAGTTTGTAAATTCATCAGTTCAGTTCGGTTCGATTTCTTTGTCACTTTTGGACTCTTTTTAATGTGAGGTGAGACTTTTCCTCGACTGAAAGGTTATAAAATTGTTTTTAATTTAACAGTCCCCTTTAACTGGTTCACAAAATATACATGAATAGATGTTGACAGCTCAATGGGGGCTCCAATAAAGTGCAGTTATTACAAAAGTGCACTTAACAAATTAAATCATCGCCTCCACTCCAAGGATTCCTCCAAACATTTAAACAAAATTTCACACTTGGATTCAACGTCTAAATAAAGGAAAAAACAGGGTTTTTTTCAACTGAATGTGAGGAGCAACACTAAAACTCAAAACGAACATCAATTATTCAATGTATAAAGCAACACACACCCCCCCTGAACAGTACCATTTCTCTTCATACTAAAATTTCGATCATTTTTGAAAAAGCTGAATATTCTAATAAAACCATCTTTGTTTTGAACTTTAATGTTACTCTAGTTTCAGTTGAAAAAATTATTTTCTGAATTTAATTTCTGATTATCTATAAAATAATGCCGGTAAATCTGGCTCACCCTCATTGAAAAACCATCAGTAAAATTTTTTGCAGAAGATTCAGCTGTCTTTAGCATACTTTCAGCTGAAAGGCTGAGCTCTAATAATTGTACCAATCACTCAAAAATCCTCCCTTCAGGATTTTTCAGGAGGTAGCACAAAAATGCGCTACCTCCTGAAGATCTACACAATCACCTTCCAAATTATTTAGGTAATCAGACCATGAATCAGCTTCTGGAACAACCTGGGTATTAACATTTCCCTTTCCACTATCATTCTTTATATAGCCCCCAACTTTTTAAAATCTTTATTTCTAAAATCATCAGCAATGTCCAGTTTCTTCTTATTCTCGTAGTCTTTTTTTTTTTTTTTTTTATTAAACTTTTATATTCTCTTCTTTAATCTTTATATTTAGCCAATCTCAGACTTTGATCTTCCGCGCTATCAAATTCATTCAAACGATTTAATAAATATTTTACCTCTTCTTTCATTAACTTGCAATCCAAATCAAAATATCCCTCATTCTTTTTTAATTTTTTAGTCAGGCCACATGATTCTGCACAACTGTCCATTATTTCATTTAACAGCATAATTACACTATGTGCATCTTTTTCATTGTCTTCTAACGCTTTCAACTTATTTTTTACATGCGACTCCAAGAGCTCCCTTTTAAATGCCTCAATATCTTTATCTGTTAAATCATTTCTAATTCGTTTTTCTATACCTATTTTTCTATAATCCGCATTGTAGAAATTTCTTACTCGTGAACCGTGGTCCACAAACTGCCCAATCTTCACCTCAAGCATGTAGTAGTAGACAGGTTTAATAGCAAAAACTTGACAGCTGTCGCTGATTTGTGTTTTTTTTACAACATATACAAAATCAAGCTACACTTGTAAATATAAATAAAACTATAAATATTAACTCTTATTATACATTTTGACGAAAACCGGGACGAAAGAATTACCATATCGGTTTGTTCTTGCTTTAACGGGAACTAACTTATCTTGCTTCCTCCTTCTTGATGGTAGAGGTTGATCAGGTAGAATGTTACAGTGCTGAGATTTAGAAAGCAAGTACTTTCCGAAACTCATTATCAGAGTTTCGTACCGGTTTTGGAGTGACGGCAGTCTTAGCACTTCCAGAGCCTTTTCATAGGGGATGTCACGGCGGCCCAAGATGATCGATACCGCTCGCTTCTGAACCGATTCAAGCTCCTGACAAAGATACACTGTTCTCAGTGCTGAAGGCACCCAAACAGGACACGCATATTCCAGAATGGAACGGACATACGCTATGTATTCATACTTAATACTCTCTGTGTTTGCACTGAACCTACGCATACCGTTTAAAGTCTGTAGACTAGCGTTTGCACTTTTAACCACATTTTCAACATGTGTGGCAAAGCTGAAGTCATTGAAAAAGTAACTCCAAGGATCTTGATACTGTTTGCTAGAGGGAATGGAACATTTGGCTCCATAATATCACTTTTTAGCGGGTTAAAGTGCACTATCTTCGACTAAGCATAATAGCTCTATGATCAGATCCAACTAAATCTAATACTCCCATATTTATTGATTCAGGTACAAATATCGTATTAATTAGCACATAATCTACAACACTTGGAGTTGGACCCGAAAGGCCAGTGAACTGGCCCCTACCCTTATCATTCCCAAACCTACCATTCGCAATCATCAGACCATGTTCCCCACAAAACGCCAGGAGCTTTCTTCCCCATACAATTATTTTTCTTTTTCATCCTTGCTGCTTCGTGGTATTCTACAACAAATTGGGACAAAATCACCTAAATCTGGGATCAACACATCTGGGATCTCAGCCACCAGGCCGGTATAAGCATTGAAATCCCCAATTAACACACACTCAAGATCTCTATAACTTTCTTGTATTAACGGAAATTCTTCTCCTAAAATTACCCAAGTATTTTCTCGATTATACGAACTATTCAATGGAGGTATATACACTACACCCAAAATTAGTTGCTTCCCACATTTCAAATAAATATACAGCCAAAGAATGAGAGGTGCAAGAATGAGGGGCCCAGTTTACCTTGAAATTATAAAATACCAAATCATTTATGGGATTTTGAATTTTAACCATCAAGCCCACGACACTCTTAAATTCGTTCAAACGTGATCAAGATTTACTCAAAGGTTTTCAAATCAGCCATCAACATTTATTTAAGGTTGACTCATACCTTTGATTCATAAATTCAAAAAAAAAAATAATAAAGGATGCATCTGAAAGACAAATTGGATAATCAAAATTCAACAGATATCAACTCTTCCTCCCCTCTTAATTCATATACTAAACAGATGGCGCTGGTCCGTGTTTTGTTTCGTTTCTTTCAATTTGGTCATACCTTATTGTGTTACTCCTGTATCAGTTTCTCCAAACTTCCCTTGTACTAGTTATCGTGGTAATAAGTATGCTTTAACTGGGGTTGATTCCTCTGTGGCCCTTTTTTTCTCAGTGCCCGAACCCATTTAGGGTCAAGTTTCTCAGATCGTTTCAAATTCTTTAAAATCCTTAATACCAACGCTGAAGTCTGTATTTTCAAAGGCATGTGGAACTTGAGACGTTATCGGAATTAAACCAAATAGAAGTTATAGCTGTTACAGAAGAACAGTCCCCAGACCAGGGATCCCTACCCTTGAAAAGTTATTCACAGTTTATTAAATTCTGTTATTCATATAACCTTTTTACATCATATAACATGAATCCATCCACCTAAGCACTACTTAGAAAGAAATTCAAGTTTTCAGGAAATATAAATTGCTGAAGCTAACAGAATATGAAAATTAAGAAAGAAATTCGTACATCAAGCCGATTTTATCGGAAGTCATAAATTGGCCAATAGCGCACCAAGGAAATTATATTCTGAGAATAAGAAGTTGTTTGGTAGGAAACCAGACCAGCTTAATTTCAATCTACTTGAACCACCCAAAGTTACTGCTCTGAGGAACAGTTACTACTCCTGGATATTTTTTTAAACTGAGCTTTTTTAGCATTATTTTTATAAACTTTCTCAAGGTGCTATGGACTGAAGATCGTCTATTACTAAACAAACTGAATTACAGATAGCACTGCAACAATGATAGAAGGTTTAGGTACGTAAGGATTTGATGTCAATAGCTACTTGGGCGAATTTATTAGTCTACTAAGATCAAGCTGAGATTTAATGCCAACCCAAGCAATGCATATCTAAACCAACAAAAATAAAAATGTCAGGCAGTTTAAATGACTCAAAAGTCAATTATCATTGACTGATAATGAGTCAATGACTCATTATCATTAATTAGACTCTGACACTGAAAGTATTATGCAGTCTTCAGGACTGTATATTTCACTGACACACTAAGAAGACTTTTTGGTTGAAGTGATGACATGGCTTAATCTTGCAAAAGGGAACTTCAGATATCTCATCAAATACCATCTAATACAATTTGCATTGTGTTCCCATTATTTACCCATTAGAGTTTGAAAGATAAATCAGGAAGCTAAGAAAAAAGGGAACCTTCGTCCCGTTTTCCAGACTCCTAAAATCTATTCCTAAGATCTACTATTCCTAAGCAAATTTTAAGATCTACTACTAATTCTCTCATAACCTTCAATAGCAGATACTTTAACCAAAACCAAAATGCCACCATAATGTCTATTATTTCTTGCTACATTACGCACGGTGTGTTCAACGAAATACCCGGGGAGAGGTGATATAGGAGAACAACCGTTCCATGTTTCAATACGCGAAATCACATCAAACGAAAATAAATCGTCATATAAATAGGTCAACTTATCACGTAATCCTTGTATGTTCCATGACACTAGACTCAGTAGATGGATCTCTATATCCTATGTTTCTACGCCTTCTGTTAGCACGTTAACATCACTAGCCTTTGGTTGAGATTGCCCGTTACTAGTCCTAGTCGGGGAAAAGGCAACATGATAATACTCACGACTGCGGTTATTTATATCCGCTAACACACTTCGGTGTTTATTGTCATAAAAATCACGTGAAAAACCACCACGATGTCTTTCATTAAACTTCTTTCTTGGCGAATGGCTTGCTTTGGGTGCTACATTACGAGTACCTGGTCGATACAGGTCATTTGGGCTGACAATAGCACTAGCAGGTCTTTTAGCTGTAGATACTGCCTGAGGAGTGCTGGTCGATGGTACCAATGTCTCAGTATCACTATCACTGGCATCACTAACTAGCCTCATCGGAATATTATTGGGATCATTTGAGAGCCTAGCACTCATTTGGGAGCCTAGCACTGATGTATCTATTGTTATCAAGCCTCTGTTTCTTAGAGGCTCGGTTACTATTGAGCCACATCACTCCTTACTTACTTAAACTCCATTAGCATGAATTGTCTAGTTTAAAGGACGAAATTTTGCCTTTTTCATTTAGATTCGTTTAATTCCATTGAACAGAAATATAGCTAAAACGTAACCAGAATTTCTAGATATATTTTGCTTTCGTCATGTTTTTGGTTAAAAAAAAATATGGTCCTTCAGGGAGCACTAAAAAAACAATCGTTGATTATCTATTTTCACTAATTTGGTAGAATCGAGTTGTCAAAAACTGGCTAATGGGCAAATTTTTTAGACGTAGCTGTCACCCATAAACATCTTCTATAAGTTTCTGTGAACCAATTTTGTCTAGCCATATTTTAAGGATTAATTGGATCTGCTTAAAATATATTGTAAGAACTGGGTAATACTGAGCCAGCCCTTACTTAAAGATAAGTTTTTGCTCTGTTTATCTAGTTTTCATTTACCTTGCAACAGGTAATTCCATTGTGTCTGGGCACGAGGAAATGTCTCGTTTTAACTTAAAAAGTTTCCAGTTGGCAACCCTGAGTCTGTCAACCAGACACCTCTTGGTTTCAAGTGCTGTTGGTGGTCACCTTTATTTTAGAGTAGGGCCTGCCTACTGGGTATGAAGAACGAAATTTGTTCTATCCCAAAACAGGGCAATTTTTTTTTTTTTTTAATGCCTTAAAACAGTAAAGAATATGTAAACTATAAAAAGGATGTCAAAGCAAGGGCTATCTGAATAACTTAGGTGGGTTAACTTTGAGCTGCTATGCCTACTGATGACTTAGTACTACTTTTTTTATGCTTCCCAACACTGTAAAGCGTCTAATATGGTATTTTGCAGCAGTTTATTATAAGATAAAAACACCTAACGCAAGATGGCGTCAGTGATTTATTTTCAGCACTAGTGCAAAATTCTAGTCTGTTAAGTTTCTCAAACTTTTAGACCCTTTATCTATAGGCAAGATAATATAAAATGCAATATGCTTTGGACCTAAGAACATTCCTGTACGCAAGGGTGACTCGAAGCATCCAGGCTCCGGGGTATGAGATCCCCTCTTTTAAAAAACTCTAAAGTCATATTATACGACTCATGAAAATTTATTGTACATTAACCCTTAATCATTTATACTTATCTATGGAGACAAAACAGAAACTAAGCCGGAATACCTCATGCGTAAATGTGTAATAAAAAACAGCAAAAATTATATTCGCCTCTTGTTCAAACTGGAGTAGTGCTGAACAATCATGTTTTTTCGGTCAATCAGAGTAAGAGGCAAGTCAGAGGCATCGATGAGGTCTTTCTCATTCGCAAAAAACTCGAGTGAATCTAGTCATAAATGAACCATGACAGTTCTTAGCAAATAATTAACAAACCTTAGCTTGCTACATGTTCTTTTGGCAGTAGCAGCTAGAACATGTGTTGTCACGGCCAATTTGTAAAAACGATTAGATTGCTTAAGCTGACATTTACTGGTGATTTCCTTCACCTACAAAGTCTCGGAAGCAAATTGTGCTGTGGCAATATTGGAACAGAACTTCAAGCTCTACTTAAGAGCAGTACAGACCAAAGTTCTTTCTTGGTTTTGGAAACAATATTGTTGCTTATTAGATATCTGCAACCAAAACCCTTTTTTTAAGAAAGCCGAAGTAAGCAGTAATATGACTGAAAGTTGATAAGGTAAGCTCTGAGATTATCTTTCATCATTGTAATCAATCTTTTCAGCAGGATTTTGAAATGTTGTCTATAGAAATGATACATTGAGATATCAGGTTGACTCTGAATTCGGCTGTCAAAACAAAATGGTCCAAGTTATCGACTATGATGTCTGATGAGGTCTATTGTAGCGACAATTGAATTTTTTATTATTGGTGGTGGTTTTATTTGTTTTTGTTCAGTGTTAATTCTTTTTATCTTGTGCAGAGGACGCCTAGTTTAGATACAGCCGAAATATCCGCGTTATTTTAGTCGTTCATCTCTTTTCTCTCTAGTGGCCGCAGTCTCATTTGAGGGTTTTTTTTTTGAATTTAATCTCTCTTTGTTGTTTATCCCCCTGAAAACTTCAGTATGCTTCAAAATAACCAATACTATATGTAACCAATGGACAAAGTTTTTTTACAGCCCTTCCCCCAGGAATTGTGGGGGTTAATACGTCCTCAAAGACATATTTACTAGATTTTTCGACTATGCTGAACAAAACGGCTGTCTTAAATATTTAGCCGGTGACTTTGGGAAAAAAAGAGCTTAGGAGGGGGCCTAGTTTTAATGTTAATCCTTACTTTCAGTTGAAAAAGCTTTTTTTATTTAATTTCTCATTGATTTTTTAAAAATGCTGGAAAATCAGGCGCCCCCCCCCTTCATGAAAATTTTCTTCTCCAATGAAAAATTCATCAATTGAAAGATCTTCTCATGTTACCTCCACCACCACCACCCCCAAAAAAAACAGAAAAAATAACCCCTGAAAACGTCAGTATGCTTCGTCTATAACCAAAACTATGTGCAAATAATGGACAAAGTTCAAAACTTGCAGCCCTTCCCCTGGAGACTGAGGGGGATTAAGTCGTCCCCAAATACGTATTTATTCAGTTTTCAACTTTTCATTCAGTTTTCAGTTTTCAACAAAATAACAATCTGAAAATTTTGATCTGCTGACTTTGGGAAAACAATTGGCGTGGGAGGGGTCCTGGTTACCCTCTAATTTTTTGGGTCACTTAAAAAGGTCACTAGAACTTTTAATTTTCGTTAGAATGAGCCCAGTTTTTGAAAAACCAGTTTTTGACTTTTACCTTATAAGTTAAAATTGTCAGATACAGCCTTAAGACATTTTAAAATTTGACGTATGAATACCTAATAATTAGTAAGCAATCAATTTACTTACAGTTTCCAGTTAAAGACGATCTCTTAAGCGGAGTGACATTTGACCGACGGCGAAGGGCATCACTTCTTTCAGCCCGGAACATGTCATCACAAGCATTGCCAGCTTCCACTAGTTTGTCCACTAGAGGTCGACTGTCGCGATGCTCTTTAATGATTGGCTAACAAAGAAACATTTATATATATATATATATATATTTATATATATATATATATATATATATATATATATATATATATATATACATATATATATATATATATATATATATATATATATTATATATATACATATATATATATATATATATATATATATATATATATATAATATATATATATATATATATATACATATATATATATATACATATATATATATCATATATATACATATATATATATATATATATATATATATATATATATATATATATATATATATATATATATATATATATATATATATATATATATACATATATATATATATACATATATATATATATATATATATATATACATATATAATATATATATATATATATATATATATATATATATATATATATACATATATATATATATATATATACATATATATATATACATATATATACATATATATATACATATATATATATATATATATATATATATATATATATATATATATATATATATATATATATATATATATATATATATTATATATATATATATATTTACAAACGTCTCGATTTACAAACTATTTTTGGTGAAGAAAAACACCCTGAGCCTCGGCTATTCTAACACCTTCGCTGCTCACACCGTGTTTTACTAGCAAGGTAAATGAAGCTGTCCACCTGACCAATCATTTTGTTGCCCCAAGTCACCTTTTCATCTGCGCTTATTCCTAGCCATAGTGAGTTAGTCTTCTTAACATTTATTTTCAAACCTATTCTAGCAATCTAAACTCGCAAAACCTCTAGGAGTTCATTCAATTTGCTCAAATCTTCATCTAGGATGCGTAAATCGTCAGCATAATCTAAGTCCAGGAGAGTTTTTCCTTTCCATTGGATTCCGTAGTCTCCCATTGCCTTTCCTGTGCTTCTTAGAACAAAATCCATTAAAATAGTCCATATAAAGTGCGATAAAACACAATCCTGCTTAACTCCTTACTTAATACGAAAGCAGTTGTTGACCTCATTTACTGCCTGAACCGCAGAAATGTTATTCTCGTATATAGCACTAATCACTTTAATGTACAGTAATTTATCAGGTTTAGCATTCTGATACTGTACTGAATATTTCTCTTTAACTCTTTCTTTGTCACTAAATGAAGCCCCGATTCAATCTTTAATTGGGACATGTCCAGACTGACGGTTCCCTGTCAATTTTATTACATACTGTAAAATTATACTTATTGCGGCTAATTACATATTTATGGCTCAGTATAATAATGTGCAGTTATCAATTCAGGCTGAATCTTCCACAACTTCAATAATTTTATCAAAGGCCTCCATTCCTCCTTAGTTTATATTTTCAAGCTCTCTTCACTTTCCTTACATTCCCTTTTATTTTCATATAATCTATCACTCAAATAATTTTTGTAAAACCTTCTTCTTTCCTACTAAACACAGGCGACTATACCATTAATCCTAGCTGCATTTCCAACCATCCTTGCTAAGAAACCATCAGCAGCTTCACCAACATTTTTCCTCAGATTATTCCACTTATCTTGTACACTCTAGAATTTCAAACCCTCCAGTTTGATATTTGATTCTCCCTAAAGAGTTTCTCTTAAATTCTCATCCTGGAGTCTATCAATGTCATAACTTCCTCGAAGGTGATCACCCTTTCCATATTTCAGCTTTAGATTTACCCCAGACACTATTGCAAGATGATTTTTACTTTTCATATAAAAACAGCACCCCTATACATTCTTTCTTGTACTGATTCTCCCAATCTACAGATAACAGTAATAAAATGAAAAAGGTTGGCTGCCTTACTATATTGGGATTACCATGTTACTTTTAGTGTCATTTTACGAACAAACAATGTACTACTTTTAAGAAGACCGTTATAACCGCAAAATTCCAGCAGTCTTATATCGTTTCTGATTACCTTTCCAAAGCCAAATTTACCAAAGCTATAATATATTCCCATTTCGAACATCTCCTAATAAAAACAGAATATTTCAACCCTGGATTCTGTTTATTTATCCAAGCAGCTGTATGTAAACTTCATTTGAGTCACTACTATCTCCATAAGTCATTTCTACAGAAACATATAATACTAGAATTCTTTTATTAACCCCTGTCCGACTTGAGCAAGACTTGGCAGTTTGATTTTCGTCATCGAGTCCTATTCCCTGCCTATGCATTTATCATCCATGCCAAAATAAAAAAAAAACTTAATTTCATCCGTCTACCCCAGGAATATGAGTTTCTAAGACGTCTATAAAGTCAGGCACAAAACGTGTGAATTTGTTAACCAAAAACTTGAAATTATAGAAGTTTATTAGCATTGTAAAATTCCAAACTGCAAGTTTCATATAATTTAAATCAGTAGAATTTTAATGGCATCACGAAAAGTAATTGGGACTAACCAATAGAAATGAGCGACTAAGCCTTCTTCTCAAGTAGACGCAAATCACTTAAGCCGGCTTGGTACCGGAAATAAAGAAGTCCCTGGGACCTCCAGTTGAATGAAGGCTTTCTGCGCCTTCCGCAGAATTAACAACAAAATCGTCCACAAGCAAACTCGGAGTATATTACCTCTGATTGATTATATACTCATGCCTACAAATATTACCCTAATGTTGATAGAGGCAGCCCAAATAACGCATATAACTATTTTGATTACCATACATTTTGTATATTCTGATTTATCTCATTTGTCTTGTTTTTTAAGGCGAGTAAAGACGATCGAAAAAAGAATTTAAGCTTATGAAACTATCAACTTTCTTCGAGAGTATTAATAAAGAGTTCTATTATATATTTATTATATAATTAATAAAATAGAGTTCAAAAAAAGGTAAGGAGTAATAGAAAACTTAAAACATACAGAAATTTAGACGTGTAGCGAATCAACCTTCAGACGTAGATTAACTAGCCCATTATGGTTAAATAAATAAAAAAAATTAAAAGTAAGTCAAATTAAGAATAGCAAAGGTTACTATGAGAGAAACAATGAAATTTGTAACGAACAGAAATGAAGAAAACAGTCAATTATATCTTTATATGAGAAGATATTATCATAAGCAAGGGTTGGGCTACCAACCGCTTAAACTTTGTAAGGAACGGAGTTTTCTACTGAAGAAATTCATACATAACAGAACTTATAAAGTTTAGTTTCCACGCACAATTGCAAAAAAAAAAGTATATATATATCAGAGTTGGCTGGTTAACCTCCAATCCCATTCAGTTTTTAAAAAGACATTATAACTTTCTACTTTAAATCGAATAAGCCCCTGTTAAGCACACCCTTATAACGAAACAAACATATCTAAATTATTTCAACCCCCCTTCCCTCCTCCAGGCCACTTCCAGCGCAATAGATAAGCTTTTGTTAGTCTTAAATAATTTTGACTGATCACCTTTGATATAGTCCAGTTTTGCAATCATCACAATAAATAAACTATAAAAATAAAAACCTACTGTCATTCTGACATCATAATAACCTGCGTGCAAGGGCTTAACACTCAAAACCGTTTGAGTCAGTTCTGTAATGCGATGTTATCGAAACCAAAGTGAAGATTCTCTAAACTTATTACCTGAATCTTCTCTATGAAATTTCCAAAATTGGCATCAACATTTCTCGAGATGAAATTCCAAAGGCGACTCGAAATTTGACTGTCTTTAAACTTTTCTCCATTGTCTTTCCCATGCCTACAAAATACTAAATTTTTATTACTATAACATAACACAAGCTTATTTTTAGATTTAATTCAGATGACAGCTAACTATTTTATAAACTTTATATTAATTTACTCCACAAAATAATATTTTACTACTACAACTAGCCAAAACACAGATACCGTTTCTGAATCAGCAAAAATTATAATTTTTTTCAAAAAAATACCGATTTTCAGAATCCGGGCCATTATGGGCCAGATTTGTTCTTTATTAAGTAACACCTGCTGTTTCTACCATAAAAACCATTTTCAACAGAAGGAAAACTTCTGCCAGAAACGATGAAACTTTCTAGAATTCGAGTTTCAATTGGCCCATTTCCCATTGCAATGTCAGTTTCAATTAAAATTACTCTGCATGTTTTAATTAATGTTAGCAGAAGTCTTGAAAATTTATCCAGCGTCTTCAATCTCCTATGAATTTTAAACTGGAAAGGGATTAGAGGCAGCTTGAGCTTTGCTTTATTTTAAAGTGAGTCTGTTCCTGGAACCGAGCCAGGATGTAGGCGCTGTCCCGAGTTAAATTTTCAGCCATATTACAAAATTTCAGAAAATCTAGACTCGAATTGTTTTGGAAACCGTACAAGACTTTTGTCTGCCTTGTATCTTCTATTAGAAACTTGTTTTTACATTAAAATTGAAAAAGATTGGAAATTCTAGCATCACATTGGTCAAAATGAGTGTACTAAGACTCACTGCATTAGGGCTGACCATGAAGAGAAGTGCAAGAATGAGGGGCCCAGTTTACCTTGAAATTATAAAATACTAAATTATTTATGGGATTTTGACTTTTAACGATCAAGCCAAGACACTCTTAAATTCGTTCAAACGTGATCAAGATTTACTCAAAGGTTTTCAAATCAGCCATCAACATTTATTTAAGGTTGACTCATACCTTTGATTCATAAATTAAAAAAAAAATAAAGGATGCATCTGAAAGACAAATTGGATAATCAAAATTCAACATATAATAACTCTCCCTCCCCTCTTAATTCATATACTAAACAGATGGCGCTGGTCCGTGTTTTGTTTCGTTTCTTTCAACTTGGTCATACCTTATTGTGTTACTCCTATATCAGTTTCTCCAAACTTCCCTTGTGCTAGTTATCGTGGTAATAAGTATCCTTTAGCTGGGGTTGATTCCTCTGTGGCCCTTTTTTTCTCAGTGCCCGAACCCATTTAGGGTCAAGAACACCGAATATGAATTTTGATGAAAATTTAGATAATATGATTGATAGTAATTTTGTGGAGGAGTTTGGGCTATGGAATGTTGGGGCTCGGTGGGAGGATGTCCTCCGGGTTGTGCATTTGAATGCTCAAGGGCTGAATTCTTCCCTGGATGATATACAGCTTATATGTAAGAATTCTCGCCCTGGAATTATTGGATTATGTGAAACTTTTTTAAATGAAAAGAACCAGCTACTTATGGATATACCCGGATATAATTCAATATTTCTAAATAGAAAGATAGCAAAAAAGGGGGGGCTAGGATTTTATGTATTGAGTAATCTGGCAGTTGTAAGAAGAGATGATCTGTCTATAAACATTGAACGGGTATTTGAATCTCTGTTCATAGAATTGGCTACTAGCTCCAATGAAAAGATAATAATTGGCGAAATATACAGATCTCCAAGCGGATCAATGAAACAATTTATGGAAATATTAGAGATTGTTCTTGGGAAAGTATTGTCTGAAAAGGCAGAAATAATTTTAATGGGTGATTTTAACGCTGACATGATGGATATGTCATCGAGTCAGGCTTGTGATATACTGGCACTAGTAATCTCGTCTGGGTTAACTCCCTGTATAAATATCCCTACACGAATTTCAAACCAATCTGCAACCTTAATTGACAATGTGTTCTCATCTATACATTCTGTAAAAAATGAAGTGCTACTATCAGATACATCGGATCATTTTCCAGTAGGAGTTTTACTTCCACTCCCCCGGTCTGCCCGCCGAATAGTCCCTGATAATAAACCAAGATTCCGATATACACCAGCAAACATCGAAAAGCTCAAAGATGATTTATTCACTACGTCATGGGAGTTTACAATACCTGAGAGGGTGAGCTTAGAAAATTATAATAAGGCTTTTGATTTTTTTTATGAAACAGTAAAGAAGAAATTTATCCACCATTGCCGAACACCCCAACCAAGTCTTTCTAAGAGATCAACACCCATAGCC
Organism: Artemia franciscana; assembly: GCF_032884065.1. NCBI lineage: Eukaryota > Metazoa > Arthropoda > Branchiopoda > Anostraca > Artemiidae > Artemia > Artemia franciscana. The sequence goes on from NC_088868.1 coordinate 36,592,792, forward strand.
CCATGGACTACAGCTGGAATACTAAAGTCAATAAAGAGAAAACAGAACCTTTGGAAAGAGTATAGGAACAGACCAAGTGAAGCTAAATTAGAGACTTTTAAACTATACCGGAAAATGCTTAAAACTCTGATTCGAAAAGCTAAAATTACATATTTTTCCCGAAGGTTTGCGGATTGCGGCAAAAATATTAAGAAAACTTGGGATGTAATTAAGGAAGTTACGCAACCATCGGCAAGACCTAGAAAGCTCCCTAAATCACTTAGTGTTCAGAATCAGCTTTTCTTGGATGAAGACCAAGTACGACATCAGATGACTAAATTTTTTGCTGAGGTTGGGAAAACAACGGCGTTAGGTGTGGTTCCTTCTTCAAGTTCTAGAACTTGGAAGCAGTTCCTCGGTCCTTCCTGTGTAAAGTCAATGGTTCTTGAGTCAGTTACGGAGCAGGAACTGATAACAATAATTTCGTCATTGAAAAATTCTTCATCTGGATTCGACCAAATTCCGGCCAAATTAATCAAACAGATTCTTCCCTCAATTATTACACCACTGTGCCACTTAGTTAACCAGTCATTCAAGCTCGGAATATTCCCTCAGCGTCTCAAGTTGGCACGAGTGATAGCACTATTTAAAGGAGGTGACCAGGAGGACCCGGAGAACTATAGGCCTATATCTCTTCTGTCCGTCTTTTCTAAAATATTTGAAAAGGCTATGCTAAAGCGTTTGCTGAGTTTCCTAGACGCGAAGAAGTTTTTTCATCGGCACCAATTTGGTTTTCGGGAGAAGTGCTCAACAGAACACGCATGTAATATGCTTCTTCATTTTGTACGACAGTCTTTAGACTTCGGCCTTATACCTGCGGCAATATTCCTTGATGTGAAGAAAGCTTTTGACAGCCTCACACACGAGATACTTATTGGTAAGTTGTCGCATCAAGGCGTTCGTGGAGAAGCTCTGTCCTGGTTTTCTTCATTCCTAACTGGCCGATCCATTGCAGTTGAAGCTTCTGATGAGCATATTCCAGTCGAATATGGAGTGCCACAAGGCTCAGTTCTTGGGCCATCCCTTTTCCTCATATATGTCAACGACCTCTATCGACTATTTAGCAACCCACGATCTGATTTCTGTTGTCATTTGTGCCAGAAAGGAGATGCTGTGGTTGAAGCCTTGGATACGCCTGGTCAACATGAAGAACTCTTTGCATTCGCCGACGACACCACCCTGGGGGCTGCAGCACCTGATGAATCATCTCTTATCCTCAAGCTACAATTGATGGCAGAAAATATATATCGTTGGTTTGATGCAAATTTGTTAGCTTTGAATGTAAAAAAATCGTTTCTTCTTATATTCTCCCGCATAGGCAAAAGCTGCCCTACAGTGACAGAGCTTAAAACATCTAAGGGATCCATATCCCGCCCAGCTGACCGGTTTATTCGATTCCTTGGGATACTTCTGGATGAAAATCTATCTTTCAAACGGCATACTGAGTCAATGAGATTAAAGGTTTCTCGAGGCCTTGGAATTATTCGAAAGCTGAAGCGAGTCTTTCCTTTCTCTATCCTTCGTCTATTATATTTCTCTCTTATTTACCCTTATTTATGCTACTGCTCGTCAGTGTGGATGTCAACATTTCCATCTGTACTTACACCTTTACATAATCTCCAACTGAAAGCAGCAAAAGTTCTTCAGTCTACCACCCATATTTCTGTTGAACTTCTGAAGATTAAAGATATTCATACATTACACCTCTCTTTCATTGCGTTTCAGTATTTCCGTGGAGACCTTCCATCAAGTTTTTCCGGGCTTTTTGAAATTGTTCGAAATGTCAGTCCTTATGAAACTAGAAACAAGGATGATGTGCTAGTGCCATCCACCCCTGCAGTGCGCTCGGACTTTGGTCTGATAGTTGCTGTCGGACGTGCCTGGAATTCCATTCCTGTTGGGATTCGACGGTCCTGTACCATAGGATCCTTCAAGAAACGGTTGAAGAATTTTTTAATCAAAAAAAAATAATTTAAATTATAATATTGATCAGTTATTTATATTGTTTAGTTATCAAGATTTAATTTATTTATTTAATTATTTAGATTGAATTTATTTATTTAGATTTGGGTGGTGTGAGTGTTGGATCCTCGATGTATATATATTTTTTTTTTTTTTATTTATTTTTTGTAAGTAGGTGGTGCGGAGACCGGTTGTACTCGGGTGAGGATTGGTGAGTAGACTCTAAATATATTTTAAGTGTGAATGTAATTAATAGTTATTTATGTTTTGTTTTGTTGTTTTTTTTTCCCAAATAACGGGCCATTGAGCCCTTTGGGATATTTTTTGTTTATAAATGGATGGATATTGGTAATAAAAGGAACTTGAACTTGAACATGAAACCAAATAGAAGTTATAGCTGTTACAGAAGAATAGTCCCCAGACCAGGGGTAACCTTTGAAAAGTTATTCACAGTTTATTAAATTCTGTTATTCATATAACCTTTTTACATCATATAACATGAATCCATCCACCTAAGCACTACTTAGAAAGAAATTCAAGTTTTCAGGAAATATAAATTGCTGAAGCTAACAGAATATGAAAATTAAGAAAGAAATTCGTACATCAAGCCGATTTTATTATGAAAATAAAGTCATAAATTGGCCAATAGCGCACCAAGGAAATTATATTCTGAGAATAAGAAGTTGTTTGGTAGGAAACCAGACCAGCATAATTTCATTCTACCTGAACTACCCAAAGTTACTGCTCTGAAGAACAGTTACTGCTCCTGGATATTTTTTTAAACTGAGCTTTTTTAGCAATATTTTTTAAATTTCTCAAGGTGCTATGGACTGAAGATCGTCTATTACTAAACAACCTGAATTACAGATAGCACTGCAACAATGATAGAAGGTTTAGGTACGTAAGGATTTGATGTCAATAGCTACTTGGGCGAATTTATTAGTCTACTAAGATCAAGCTGAGATTTAATGCCAACCCAAGCAATGCATATCTAAATCAACAAAAATAAAAATGTCAGGCAGTTTAAATGACTCAAAAGTCAAAGAGCATAAAATCTTTTCGTCCATTATCATTAATTAGACTAAGACACTGAAAGTATTATGCAGTCTTCAGGACTGTATATTTCGCTGACACACTAAGAAGACTTTTTGGTTGAAGTGATGACATGGCTTAATCTTGCAAAAGGGGACTTCAGATATCTAATCAAATACCATCTAATACAATTTGCATTGTGTTCCCATTATTTACCCATTAGAGTTTGAAAGATAAATCAGGAAGCTAAGAAAAAAGGGAACCTTTGTCCCGTTTTCCTGACTGTTAAAATATATTCCTAAAACTACATGAAGGAATCACTGCTGATATGCTGAAGGAAAGAATCCTTCTTCAAATAAGCATGAGGCGATTTTGGAGCCGCAAATCCACTTTTAACTCCTATTGCCTTATTCATCTGGTCAAAGCCGCTAGAAAATGTCTTGGAAAAACTTATACCTGGCTCAATTTAATTTCCATTTAGGATCTCCCAAAGGTATTTTACCCTGTGAATTCCAAGGCCATTGTTCAGAAGCTTGTCGCTGAATTCAATATTGACACTCGAATTACTAAGGAGCCACAAGCTGCAGCTCATAATGATATGGTAAAATGAAAAAAAAAGACAAAATTAACAGCCGAGTAGGTTTCCCAAACCTAAAACCAAACTGTTCTTCTCTTAAAACATGATCTCCAACATCTCAAATTCAAAAAAAGTATCATCATACTAAGCAGATTATTTCCTAGAATAACTAAGTTAATGCCTCTATAATCATCACATTCTCACTGATTATTTTTCCTATTAATTAAGAAAAATGAACTTAATACTATCACTTAATACTTAATGAACTTAATACCTTTTTGATAAGCTGGGTACACGTAGTATCTTTTGATTTAGTTTGACATGTCCTTCAATATTTCAAATAGTTTTAACTAATTACCCTCAATCGTTCCAAAAACACTCAGAATCAATTGATGAATCTTTTTTCAAAGATGCTAGGAGTTTTGCCGCCCCTACAAGTCTAGTTATTTGATCTTTTGGCTATCTTAACCTTAACTCTCATGAGCCTTTCGGATAAAATTAAATTATTCCACATGTTTTCTACATTGTAGAACTTCAAACTGTCCAGTTTAACGTTTAATTCTTCATTTACCCCCTATATTTCCCTCCCTCTATATTCGTATTCGTAGATATCACGTTATTCGTAGTCTTTATATTCGCAGATGGCACTGGCTCTTGCTCTGTTTGATTTTTTCAGGATGGCCATTCCAAATTCGAGTGAATCAATAATTTTTTTTTTCTTGATAAATAAAAAGTTCTAATAGGGATAAATACTCTTAACAGAGTAACAAATTTCAGAAAAATACTAAATATTCCGGGAACATATGGAGTGACCACCGTTAATAGTAATACTGATTGAAGTATTAAGTAATAGCAGTAATAATACTACTGATGACGTTTACTGCATGTGTGGCTGAAATATCTTTTTTTTTTGTGAAATTTAAGAAATTATCTAGGTTATTTTTAGAATGAATAAGAGACCAGGTTAGGGAAAATAGTTTGTCCTTTTTCAGTCTTCTGTCAGTCACTGACCAAGTTCAAAGCTAAATGCTCTGGATAATTTTTTTCCACTCAGTCATTATGTCAAAACATATGATATTTACAAAACCACCCCGGTTGTAAAGTCTGGTTCAGGACTGTTAATCTTAGGCTCTTAAATGAAGCCTACAGGAAAAAGATCAGAGACTAAACTATCCATTTTGAAGCATATCTATGTTCCTATCTGTACTTCTTCTGTAGCTTGATCACATGCTTAAGATATTGCATAAATCTTTCCGTATATTCGGTTTAAGTTTGATTTTCTTTGACTCTGGTTTTTGGACAAAATGAATGATAAACACATAATAATGCATACTAATTAAATATATTATAGATTAAATGGATTGGTACGCTTTCCAAAAATCTTTGCCATTTAAAATTTTGTTGAGTTTTGCTTTACTTGCCATACAAAGTTACTTTTTCTTTCTATTGGAAAATTTTATTTGTAAATATTTCAAATACCAAAAACTAGAGGGTACACCTTTATTCAAGTTTATTTACACTTTTTTAAGTATTATCTCCCCTCAGCTTTTTGTTACGTAGTTTAAAGTCCGATAATTTCATTTACAAAATCGTGATTCAAAAATACAGTTATCTCCAAAAAGTTAAATATTAAAAAACTTATTATTTTCCAGGAAAAGAAAAACATCAATAACTGCTCTAGTGATAAAGAAATCAATCAATCCGCATAAATACTACCTAGGAAGAAATTCAAGTTTTTTTAGGAATTAGATATTGATTAAACTAACGGAATACGGTATGCAAAGAAAAATTCTTAAATTTTAAACCAATTTTATTATAAAATTAATGTCCTGAGTTTTTTAATAGAATAGAATATGATCAGAATATAGATTTTCTGAGGATAAGAGGTTGTGAGGCAAGAAACAGGACCATCTTCATTTCAATCTACCTTGAACCACCCAAAATTACCGTCAATAACCTTAACAGGTTCCCCGCTCCTATTGTAGAAAGCCTCCAACTATATTACAGGGCTTCCAAAGGTTAAAGGAGTCAATAATAGGAAGTTTAGGGACTTTTTTGCGTAAAAAAAGGATCTTTCAGAACCTTCCTGACACAAAGAAAAGGTCAATGGAGACATGATCCAGTTATTGTTTTTTATATAAATGACAAAATCAACGCCATACTCGATATTCACACCAATTTCACAAAAATGTAAAGCGAGGACAGATGTCAACAAGCGCCTGTAGTGTCATCATCTTCTAGAAGCACATGGGTAATATCAAGAGAATCTGACTAGTTAGCTTTCCATGTGGATCTTCTGATGTTTCTTTTTTTCTTGATGTTCATCTATCAAGTTACCAAAATAGGACAAAATCAAAGGTTACCAATTCAGTTACTGACCATTTTCTGGTCACTAACCAGTATATAAGAGGGTATCAGCAACTCCCAAATAATTTGTTCTGAAAGATAAATTTTGAGACTGTTGTGGTAAACAATTACTCCTACTAGATTTTGTTAAAATGAGTATTTATTTAGCACTATTATTTTCAAATCTTTTTTAATTTACTACGGGCCGAAGAGCATTCACATCAATGGCTACTTTAGTAAACTTATTAGTCTACAAAGATGAAGCTGAGATTCAACGCCGAATCCCCAGCAATACAAATCTCAAGCAACGAAAATCAAAACACTTGGAGCTTAAGCGACTCCAGGGGCAAAGAGAATCTTTTCGTCCATTATTATTAATTAGACGAAGACGCTGAAAGGATTATGCAGTCTTCGGGACTATAAATCTCACTAACACAATTAGAAAACTTCTTTGCAAAAGGTGACTTGAGACCTGTCTATGGGAGTTGATGGGCCTACTGGACGACTTGTTAGCTGTATCCAATTAAATACCAGCTAATACAATTTCCGTTTTCGTTCCCATTATTTCTCCATTAAAGATTTGAAGAAGAATCAGGAAGCTAAGAAAAAAGGGAAGCTTCGTCCCGTCTCCCTCACTCCTAAAAACTATGGGAAGGATTCACTGCTGATATGCCGAAGGAAATAATCCTTCTTCTTACACACCTGAGGAGATTCGGGAACCTCAAATCCACTTTAATTAGCTAGTTTATCTTCTCGACTAGAAAATTCAAAAAAGAAATTTATATGTGGCTGAATTTAATTTCCATTCACCTCAAATCTCCATCTCCCAAAAGTGTTTTGCACTGTGAATTGGAATGCATTAGTTCAGATACTAGTCTCTGCAGTCAATTTTCAGTCCCTTATGCATAAGGAGTCACTAAAGCGATACCAGATGCTACGCAAAATAATATGGTAAATAAAAAAAAAGAGAAATCACCAGCCGAGAACGTCTAACTTTCGGCTTTTAATCAAGTTACCAAAAAAGATCATACCCCTTTTATGTCGAAGACGCCTAATTATCTTAAGTTATCAAAAAAAATAATAATTATCTACCCGACTTATATCAGCTACCTCATATTCTACATCGCCAATGTCATTACAGTGGGTTTTGGTGAGTCTCTTCTTCTCTCCTAATAAAATGCTGCTATCATCACTGTTCTCCATTTCCGACTTTTTCAATAGACGCTGTTCTTCTTCTTTGAAATTTAAATTCTTTTCAATGTACGGTGCGACCCTTTTCCATGACTGAAAAAACACAAAAATGTTGTAAACAGTCCTGTCTTACTGGTTCACAAAATATATATCAATGGACATTTACAGCTTAGTGGGGGCTCACCTAAAGTACAGTCATAGTAAAGTGTACTCAATGAATTAGCTCCTCCCTCTTCCCCCGGCATTGCTCTACATATTTTATATTTCATCAAAATAGGATTCAATATCTAGTTTAACGAAAAAACAGTTTTTTTTTCAACTGAAAGTAAGGAGCAGCATTAAAACTCAAAACGAACCGAAATAATTCCACATACGAGGGAGTTACCCCCCCCCCTGCTCAGTACCATTTCTTTTCACGTTAAAATTTTATCTCTTTTAGAAAAGCTGAATATTCTAATAAAAGTGCCCTTGTCTTTCAAAAATCAATCTTGAAACAAGAGCTAAGAGCTCATACGGCACTTGTCACGAGGTCAGAAGAGCCAAGAGCTCATTTGGTATGAGCTCTAGCAAAATTCTAAGAATTAATAGATTGCTTTAAAAGGAAAATCAGAAGCTTAATGCCGATCGGGATTTAAAATAAGAGCTCTGAATCACGAGGTCCTTCAAAATATCAAAATTCATTAAGATTGGATCACCCACTCGTAAGCTAAAAATACCTTATTATTTCTAATTTTTCCACTTCCTTCAGCCCCCAGATGGTCGAATCTAGAATAACGATTATCAAGTCAATCTATACAGCTCCCTGACACACCTACCAATTTTCATCGTCCTAGCACGTCCAGAGCACCAAACTCGCCAAAGCACTGAACCCCACCACCTAACTCTCCCAAAGAGAACGGATCCAGTCCGGTTACGTCAATCACGTATCTACGACATTTATAAGCGTTTTCCAAGATTTCCAGTTTCCCTCTCCAGCTCCCCCCAATGTCATTAAGTCTGGTCGGGATTTGAAATAAGAGCTCTGAGACATAAATTCCTTCTAAATATCAAATTTCATTAAAGTCCGGTCACCCGTTCCCAAGTTAAAAATACCTCAATTTTTCTAATTTTTCCAAATTAACAACCCCCAGCTCTCTCAAAAAATGGATCCGTACCAATTGTGTCAATATCGTATCTACAACTTTTGCTTATTCTTCCCATTAAGTTTTATTCCGATCACCCCACTCTAAGCGTTTTCTGAGATTTCTGTTTCCTCCCTCCAACCTTCTATGTCCCCGGATCTGATTCGAATTGAACATGGAGCATCTGAGACATAATATTCTTCTGTATATCAAGTTTCATTAAGATCCGATCACCCATTCGTAAGATACCTCGATTTTCACGTTTTCCAAGAATTCCGGCTTCCCCTTCCGACTCCCTTCAATGGTGCTGGATTTGGTCGGGATTTAAAATTAGAGTTTTAAATCACAACATCCTTCTAGATATTAAATTTCATTAAGATCTGGTCAACCATTCGTAAGATACAAATACCTCATTTCTTCTAATTCTTCCAATTTACTCCCACCCCCAACTCCACCAAAGAGAGCGGATCCGGTCCGGTTATGTCAGTCACCTATCTTGGACTTGTGCTTATTCTTTCCACCAAATTTCATCCTGATCTCTCCGCTTTAAGCGTTTTCGAAGATCCCCCCCCCCCTTAATGACACTGGATCCGGTCGGGAATTAAAATAAGAGATCCAAGTTTCGAGGTACTTCTAAAAATTAAATTTCATTAAGATACGTTCACTCTTTCGTAAGTTAAAAATACCTATTTTTTCTAATTTTTTATGATTAACCCTCCTCCTCCCCCCCCCCAACTCCCCCAAACAGAGCAGATCCGTTCCGATTATGTCAATCCCAAATCTAGGACTTGTGCTTATTTTTCCCACCAAGTTTCATCCCGATGGATAATTTGTTATCCACCGGATAACAAACAACTATTTCTAATTTAATCTGGTCCAGTCCCTGATACGCCTACCAAATTTCATCGTCCTAGCTTACCTGGAAGTGCCTAAAGTAGCGAAACCGGGACAGACCGACAGACAGAATTTGCGATTGCTATATGTCACTTGGTTAATACCAAATGCCATAAAAATTCGGACAAACGTTCAAATTTTAGCATAAAGATAAAGGCATTGAGGAGGAAGGAACCCCTTCTAAACGGAATTATATACGTTCATCTCGAATTTTAATGTTGCTTTACTTTCAGTTGAAAAAATTATTTAAATTAATTTCTCATTGTTTTTAAAATAATGCCGGTAAATCTGGCTTAAAACTCCACGGGAAAAAAACGTAAAGTTTGCTTTTTTTTGGTCCTGGATGGTATATTTTTCTACTTTTTTTTTTTTGGAAATGACAACATCCTTAGGGTGCATTTCATGTTTGCCAAAATTACAGAAAAAAACCTTTTTATTTTCAACTTAGCCCTCCTTAAACCAACAACATAGCTTAGAAAATGTAATTCAACCGTTTTATCTGAAGCTCAAAAGAAATGATTTTTAATCATTGTCAAATTCTTATGATTTTTTATAACTATCTTTCTGTCTCATTCATTTGAAATAATGGAAATTTTAATGCCCAGTTCCCAAATACACCAGGTCCCTATTCTCATTGGAAGGAACAGAAGCTAATCCAAATAGGGGTTGGTAAAACAGTGGTTGAGTTAAAAAGGGCAGTGTTACCAGGGATTAAGTTGCATGGGGGTTGAGTCAAAATATGTTTTAATTGTTCATAAAAAAAGGACAGATTTAAATGAGGGCTGAATTGCACAGAAGTTTGGTAAAATGAGAGTTCGTTTTTAGGGGTTGAATTCAAAGTGAGTTGAGTTCCACGAAGGATAAGGTGGCTCAGTTATATGGAGGTTACACTAATTATTTTCTTATTTTTCCCTTAATTTTTCACGCAAGTAATTCAAAAGTAAATTAGATCAGCGTATAATATTATATCAATATTATGTAGGAGGCAAGATAATATTTCGGCAGAATCAATTTTCAAAATTCACACTCGTGTTTACCCTTCTATAAAACAGTGTACCGCCATAGGGTGTACTCAAAGCTTTATTCTAAATATGAATAAAACAAACTACTTTTTACAGCACTCAATTCCCTTCCACACCATTTCCCCTTGAGACAATGGAATCTAACTAGCTAAGAAAGATGGAAGGGGATATACATGTATTTCTCTCCTTTACAGTCTGTTTAATATTTTAGCTTTTTAAGAAAAATGAATTACTTAAATACAAAATGTAGAGTTCAGACTTGTTGCAATTAAAGATAGGAATGTGTATCTATGATATAATCAAATCTTAGCTGCGTCCAGGTGGCGGGGGGGGGAGGTTCTGGTTTTGACACCCCTGAAAACATAAAATAATTTTGTAAAATTTGTAATTAAATCCATGTAAACCAATGATCAAAGTATTAAATCCATACAAACAAATAATTCGAAAAGCCGTGGTTGACTGGGCTCAATTTTTTAGTTACTTAGAATTAATGCTTAGAATGAATTAGTTACTTAGAAAATCCAATAATAGAAGTTACTCGAATAGTTTGTTATATAACAGAAATTAAATAAAAAAACAGAAATTAAATAAAAAAACAGGGTTTTTTCACTGAAAGTAAGGAGCGACATTAAAACTTAAAACGAAGAGAAATTACTTCGTATATGAAAGGGGCTACTTCCTCATCAACGTCCTGTTCTTTACGCTAAAGTTTTTTACTGTTTTAAAAAGTAGAACTGAGAGAAAGAGCCAAACTCAAGCGTTTAGCGTTGTTGAAAAAACTTAAGTTGAAAAACTTTAACACTTTAACTTTAACACAGTTGAAAACACTTTAAGTTGAAAAAACTTATTTTTTATTTAATATAGTAAAAACACAGTCAATTTTCCATTACATTAAAGTGAAGATTATATAAGCTAATTTTATTGAAATATAAACATTTTCTATTACCTAAAAATATATTTTTGTTTCATAGAAGTACGTGGTTAATGCTCATTCACCAAGATGTTTACCAGGAGAAAATGACCTAAAAATTCAACTAAATTAAACGTTCAGAAAAGGCT